>NC_140166.1:72587097-72649597 GCF_963971535.1 Notolepis coatsorum | reverse complement strand
CATTCTAGAACATTTGTGATGTCACAGTATGATGTATATTAATTGCCTGAACATTTCGCGTGAACATATTAATACACAGCAGGAGAACCGGAGAACATGAAGATCAAGATGATTCTGGTTCTTTTACCTTTATTCTTCTTCGTGGGCCTCGTCAACAGTTGGAATGATGGTCCTGGCAGTGTGCTGCTGCGTGACGTGCAGGTGTTGACGTTGTACCGCGGCCGTTACACCACGGCGCGTCGCTCCAGCCCCATCCCTCAGCTGCAGTGTGTCGGCGGATCTGCAGGCTGTGGGGCGTTCGCTCCCGAGGTCGTGCAGTGTCACAACAAGGGGTCGGATGGCGTGGATGCTCAGTGGGAATGTAAGACTGACATGGACAAGGCGTTCCGCTTGGGCCAGGTGGAGGTCAGCTGTGAGGGGTACAATCATCCAGACGACCCCTACGTCCTGAAGGGCTCCTGTGGGCTGGAGTTCACCCTGGAACTCACCCAGGAGGGGAAGCACAGGCAGGGCGGCTCCCACCACGGCTCCGAGGGCGTTGGTTCCGGCAGCCTCTGGGGAGTTGCCGTGCTACTGCTACTGTTGCTAGGCTACGGCGTCTACAAGCTCTTCCTCAGTGGGAACACGGCCCAGGGGGGGCAGGAGGGGGACGCTGGAGATAATCGCCATGGATTCGCCGCAGGGTGCCAGGCTCAGGGACAGGAGGTGGCTTCTGGACAGGAGGCATGCTGGGATACCTGTTTGGTAGCCAGAGGGGCCAGCCTCATAGCTACACCAACCCCAGACCTCATGTCCCTCAGCCCTTCAGCTCTGGAACCCATACTGCGACAGCTTTCGGTGGTACCAAGAGGCGATAGGATCCTGGGAGGTGAAGACACCTCATCTCTCCTCCTGAGACACCTCTCTCCTCCTGACACCTCCTCTCTCTCCTCTGCGGACACAAAGGGGATTCCCCTTTGAACAGCCCATCTTGAGGTTTATTGTATTGTATTGCATTCATTCATTTATTTTGCATTTATTTTAAATTTGTTTGACCTTATGGTGTTCTTGTTTTGTTCTTGACTTATTGTTATGTTTCTTCTTGACTTGTTTAAAGAAGACGTATCCGGCCCATGGGGACATTAACGTGTGTTGTCTTGTCGGGCCTTACAAATCATTTTGATTTGATTTGATGTCATAATAGTACATTCTAGAACATTTGTGCTCTATATTCAACAATTCTCTCAGAAGATCTCATTGTGCATCTTGGAACAGGACTGAACTAAACAACACATAGACTGAAACCTGCATTTCTCAAACAAGGTGCCTTGCCGGCTGTTTAGCTGTGGAAAGGTGAGTGTCCACAACGGCTAGCTAGCTGTTCTACTTCGTACCTAGGAAGTTAGGTTAACAATCCGACGAGGGTAGAGCAGGATCCGTGGGCTGAAGTACCATCTCGCTGACGAGGGAATCCTTCTCAGCCGTGTCAATTAGCCCACTGGCAGCGTGGGAACCCGGGGATCGGATGCTGCCCATATAAGGGTGTGAGAGGATGAGGGGTGAGGAAGGCTTCCGCCGTGATGGTGTGGAAGGAGGAGGGGTGAGGAAGGCTCTCGCCGTGATTATAACATGTAGGCTATAGAGCGTATAGGGCTATAAAGGCACCGTATTATTTTTATATCCTTTTGATTATTTATTTCTCATTTTATTGTCATTTTCTTTTTAAATTGTTTGATTTATCTCAGTAATACTTACCTAATCTAAATGTGTTTTTCATTCCTTCAATACACAACCATGATTGCATCTAAACTGTCACTACTAATATCACTCGTATATCATCATTATTATTATTTTTACTTCTTAAATCTGTCTTTGTTTCAACACTTACTGGTGGTTTCATCCACACATGTAGTATTCTGGTTTATCTGTTTTTATGTCCCCCCCCCCCCCCCCCCCCACCCCAAGCATAGCTGTCTATTAATGATACAGTACAGGCATGCTGGTAATGGAGAACGTGTTGTAAAAGATGTTTGTATATCTGTACTGTCTTGATTTTGTGCTGAATAAAAACAATAAGTTGAACAATTAAAATATGACCACATGAGAGAGTTGTCAGTTGGTTTTGTTCAGCAACAACAGTAAGACATGAGAGATGACCTGACACTGTGGTGGGCTGCTTCACACTGCAACACCTGCTGATCTGTTAACACCTTTAGGCCCTGTCCACACGATCACGGGTATTAATGACACCGGGTTTTAAAAAATTATGCAAAAAAATTAAACTCCACATGACTGGTTTAAACTCCGCACAGAGTAACGTCATATACATGTAGTACAATGCCAAAGCAGTAGGTGGCGATGTTGTTCAGACATGAAGGCCATTTCAACCAATCAGAAAAGGTTGAACGCTCACTACACTTCCTGCTTAAAAAGAACAAAGGCACCATCTTTAAATACCTCGCGTTAGCCATTTAGCCAACGTAGCATTTATTTTTCAGCAAAGAAAGTGCAATAAAAGTGCAATAAACAAAACGGATACATTCACTGTGTGTTCTGCCTCTCATTTGTTGATGAAACAAAACCAACATCAACACAATTTACCACCAAGAGCGGATAGTTTAGTCTCACAAAAAGATCTCCAGTGTTGTTAGCTACATGCTAATGTAGCTAGCATCTGCGATTTTGTTAGCTTACATGCTAACGTAATGTGGTAACGTTAACTAGGGTTGCCACCAGTCCCGTAAAATACGGAATCGTCCCGTAATTGGAAACTAAAACACGCGTTCCGTATTGAACTGATACGGGATGCACCTTGTCCCGTATTTTAAGGTTGCCAGTATTCCCAATCCTCCGTCTGTGCGCAGCCTGTCATGGTTGCTGTTTGAAAATGTCCACAGCAGACACTACTCCACCGCGTCCTAAAAAGACAAAACGCCCCCAGAAGTACAGACCTGAGTGGGAACTGGCAAACCCCTGGCTTGATAGCGTCAGTGGAGATGTTTATGTGTTTTCTGTGGCGCATGGTGGACTGACTGACATCAGACAGCATGCATCAGGAGAACAACATTCCCGAAATATAAGAACGCAAAGGACAAAAGCACAGGTGTCACAGTTCTTCATGACTGATATGGGATATTACATCTTATTTATCTGGTTGTGTTTTTAACTAGATGTCAGTATTTCTATGTACCTGCCCTGGCAGCCAGCTGCTGATGTGGGCATAGTCTAGGCTATTTCAGTTGACTAATATGGTTGATTGTTCATTAATGTTGAGTTTTTAAAGTCTAATAAATAAACATGTATTTATATTAATCAATATAATTAAATAGTGTGCCCATTTAAACTCTTATGTTGTTATGCTCATCTGGAAAACGGAATTATTCATAATGGATTAACAGTAAAAAAAATGCATAAATAATAGAATACATAAAGAATAGAATAGAAGAATGCAAAAATACTTAAATAAATACTTAAACATAAATAAATAGTGTTCAGACAACAATATAAAAGTCATACTGTTCAATTTCATTTCATTTCAATTGTATCATCCCACTCCTCCCCTCTAGGTTACTGCAGCTGAGGTGACACAGGTATACCACACGGTTAAACACAACCTCAGCTACAACAGTGCTGACTTTGTTTTCTATGCATTTCAGGAGTTTGGGGGGATGGCTCCCCTAAATAATTAAATAACATAACCCTAACCCTATCCCTAAAAGCGAAATAAAGTAAAAAAAAAAAATTGTTACAAAATCCGCCCATTTTCGCCCAAAAATTTTTCTCGCGCGCGCTCGATGGAAGGTGTCCCGTATTTCTATTTGTGAAAGGTGGCAACCCTACCTCGACAGCCCCTGGGTCATTCATGCTCCTCTCTCTGTCTCCCTGTCCATATTGATCTAACGTTAGCCAGACAGAAAAAAGAGACACAGAAGATGCAGTGGTGTAGAGCAGGGCTGGCTATTCAACTAAATTGTTCAGGGGGCCACATTGTCAGAAACCCAAGGGGCCAGGGGCCGGACTGCCACGGCGCCTCCCCGTGCTATGAATATATGTACACTTGACACAACACGCAACCACATTTTCACAACTTTTATTTAACTACATTGCAAAAGTAGTATACTTAAAAAAAAAGTGCTTCATTTATGTGCCACATCTGCAACATCTCCTGCAAAAAGTGCTTCATTTATGACTGTGCAACAACTGCAACATCTCCTCTTCAACATTTCAATATAAAAATAAAATAAAAAACAAACAAGTGCATGATGTGCATCTGAACATTCTAACATCAACACTTGAACAAAAAACACATTTATAGTGCAGCTGAGCTTATGAAAAAGTGCTTCATGTCTGTGCAACAACAGCAAATCACAGCATCTTATTAGCACTTATTGTCCACTCTTAACTCTCAAACATCAGGGGGGTGGGGGGCAGACAGGCCTAGCCTACATACACACATCTAATGAGAGAGATTGCACTTCTTTGACTGGGCAATGGCAGAGAAAGAGGGTTCATAGGAAGTGAGGGCTACCCGCAAACAGTGATGCAAATGCTCATTTGTCAAGGAGGCACGGTTGCTTGTTTTAATGGCATTCATGTGAGAGAAACTGGATTCACAGGTGTATGTTGATCCAAACATTGTTAGCACAGATATTGCCAGCGATTTTATTTTGGGGAATGTGTTGACATGAATACACTTTATCCAAAATGTTGTGGTGGATTCATTCTCAAGTGCCTGCTTCAGAGCAGATGATGCTTGCATGTCAATTATTTCAAGTTGCAGGAGACCTTCATCAATGTGAAGTGATGCAAGGAACTCTTGTCCTTTTGTGGAAATAGCAGCTACATTGGCAAATGAGTTGCTCACAAAATGCATCAATTCTCTGGGCATGTCAAATTAATCAAATTGACTTGCAAAGTTTTCCCTCAATTTATCAATGAAATCTGTCATTAATTGAGTGACTTTTGGCTTGACTTTACTTGTTGATGACTTGATAAAGTTACAAAGTGTGGGAAAGTGGAGCATTCTGTCAGTGAGATCAGATGAGAAAATAACTAGTTTAGTTTGAAATGCAGTTAGACTTTCAACAATATCTGTAACTGTTTTATTTCTACCCTGCAGTCCCAGATTAAGTTGATTCAAATGATGAAAGATGTCGCTTAAAAAGCACATATTGGACACAGATCCACCCACTATCAACACTGCAGGTAAAGGGAGAGGAAAGCAGCTGCACCTTTTTAAAATCTTGAAAACGCCTTGAAAATTCATCATGCAGTTCTCCTCTCCTAACATGGATGAGTACCTGTGCCGGTGATCATCTGATGGTTTGACTTCTTTCAGGGTTTTCATGTGTTCGAGATTGTTGCTGCCTAGTTGCCTTGAAATTAATTGCAACTTTGTCATGAAGGCTTTCACATGGCTATGCATTTCATGAGCAAAAATGACCTTGCCCTGCAGTTGTGTGCTCAGTAGGGATGGGTACCGTTCACATTTGAACCGATACGGTACCGGTACCTGTGAATCGATACCGGTACCCAACGGTACCTTTTTTCTGTACTTTATTCTCTAAAAATGTAATCTACCTACCTCAGTTGTAAAAAGAAAAAAAAATCCAAACTTCAAATAACCACACTTTTGACCGTCTTTGGCTTGCCATTGCCCCGACTGCTTTGTTGTTGAATCAAGTCAAATCCTAGGTAAGCGTATATTGTGCGTGTGAACGTTGACATAAAAAAAATAAAAACTTTTTTTTTTTTTTTAATCTTCCGTGGGCCGGTCCAAATTGCTTGGCGGGCCGGATCTGGCCCGCGGGCCGCCAGTTGAATAACCCTGGTGTAGAGTAACAAAGTAAAGGTACTTTGTTACAGTTCTTAAGTAGTTTTTGGGAGTATGCCTATCTATACTTTAGTTTTTATATTTATTGTGACTTTCACTTTTACTTGCTCTATTAAAAATAAAGAAATGCTACTTTTGCTCCACTGTCTTTAATGTAGTGGAGTAAAGATATGATACTTACTAGGGCCTAGGCATTGTCCAACTAACAACTCTCCCGAAGGCTAACCGGCACTGTCCGCTTCCATTCATTGTGCACTGCTAAGCTAGGCTAACAAGAAGACGGTAAGCTATAATTTCCCAAAATGTTGGCGTGTTCCTTTAAGGGAGAAAGTGGAGCCTATACAGTATGTGTACTATATCATTTTAAACCAAGTGGATTTGAACCTTGGACCATACCCAGATAGCAAAAAATCGTTGAATCAACATTGTGTTTTTGTCAGGCTGAAGATTGGAATCAACATTGATATCAGACATAGAAAATGGCATTGAAAGTGCTCGCTATGATCAACATGGAAAGAACATTGGATTTTCAACCAAAATTTAGAAATTTCAATTTGAAAGCCGACAATGAATCAACGTTGATTCAACTATGATATGATCAACATTGAAATAATGTAGCATTGCATCAACATTGATTCAACTATATATATATATTGCATTATACATTGAAATAATGATATTATTGAATGACCATTTCAGCACTTTTTTAACCTTCCTCTGTATGCTTTTAATATGCCTCATTAATAAAGAAAAATAATCACTTTACATCTAAATTATATTATTAGTTGTAGTTCCACCGGGAGCATGCTAAAAGGTGTCTACTAGTGACATTACTGCCATATGCCTGAATGGCAGTGATGTCACTGATAGACAGGCTTGGAGCAACCCCTGCAGAACTTTAAAACACCAAATAGAGTAAAGTGATTATTTTTGGCTTAAATGAGACATATTAAAAACATACAGAGGAAGGTTGAAACATGCTGAAATGGTCCATATGCTTTACTGCAGTGGTTCTCAACCTTTTTATACAAAGACCTCACAGGAAAAATATTTGGGGACTCCAAACTTGATTATAATTATGCCATTCTATGTGAATATTCGAAAATATGTTGCAAGCTTGTAGATCGGCTATTTCGAATTTTTTTCTTCTTCAAGAAACCAAGGTTGAGAACAGCTGCTTTACGACATGCTCTATGAACAAAGAAACAGACAATTTATTGCTTTAACCATTTATTAAAGCCAATTAATTCGCACATACATATTCTTTGAAATGCCTCTCTTTCTATTAGACTTCGATGCCAACTATGCACGTGGCTCCAGATCAGCTGACATTCAGCTGACTCTCCCATACAAAAATGACAGAATAATAAGTTATTGAAAATATTCATACAGAACTCTGAACCTTCGCACATACATATTCTCTTTGAAATGCCTGAGTTCAATTTGGATTTAGTATCACCAGGCGTGCATGAGAACAGATAATGAAATCTACTGTAATGTACAGTAGCTTTTTTATTTTATCAGGGTGGCACCATTGAAACTATTTAATGATGCGTGTCCCTTCTCTTTCTATTAGACTTCGATGCCAACTACGCACGTGGCTCCAGATCAGCTGACATTCAGCTGACGCTCCCATACAAAAATGACAGAATAATAACAGTTATTGAAAATATTCATACAGAACTCTGAACCTTCGCACATACATATTCTCTTTGAAATGCCTGAGTTCAATTTGGATTTAGTATCACCAGGCGTGCATGAGAACATAATGAAATCTACTGTAATGTACAGTAGCTTTTTTATTTTATCAGGGTGGCACCATTGAAACTATTTAATGATGCGTGTCCCTTCTCTTTCTATTAGACTTCGATGCCAACTACGCACGTGGCTCCAGATCAGCTGACATTCAGCTGACTCTCCCATACAAAAATGACCGAATAATAACAGTTATTGAAAATATTCATACAGAACTCTGAACCTTGAACCCCTATAGAATCTTCCAGGAAGTGTTGTTTTCCAAAATTCCAACGCAGAATCAAATCTAAAAGTTAAATCTATCTAAAAACACTTTTACCTATTGCTAAACTAAGTATAATACTTCAGCGTATTATAGAGACACATTAGAGATGTACATCTATATAATATATTCACATCCACACTATAAATAGCATCCATTAATCCATCATTAATCATCACTCCATTCAGACTACCGACTACTGACAACCTTCTGAACTTGAATAAGCATGCAAAACCAACAATTAGCATTTCAGGTGGCAGACTGCCTCTCCCGGGCGCACGTCAGCCCTGTGCACCCGGGCATCGACTATGCTGCCATGGCTGCTGACCAGCTCACCGACTCAGACCTTCAGGCGTTCAGGACGGCTGTGACAGGACTTCGACTTGAGGATGTGGTGTTTCACGACAGCGGCGCCACGCTCCTCTGTGACGTCTCCACTGGCCAGCCCCGCCCCATGGTTCCAACTGACTGGCGCCGCCGGGTATTTGACACCATTCATGCCCTTTCACACCCTGGGGTAAAGGCGTCGGTCAAGTTGGTAGGGGCCAAGTTCGTCTGGCCGGGCCTTAGGAAGGACGTCAAAGTATGGGCGGCCTCCTGTGTGGCGTGCCAGCGTGCCAAGGTACATCGTCACACTAAGGTCTGGAGGGGGGCTGAGTCTAAACTAGGGGGTGGTCCTGAGGGGGGCTGAGTCTAAACTAGGGGGTGGTCCTGAGGGGGGCTGAGTCTCAACTAGGGGTGGTCTGGAGGGGGGCTGAGTCTAAACTAGGGGGTGGTCCTGAGGGGGGCTGAGTCTAAACTAGGGGGTGGTCCTGAGGGGGGCTGAGTCTCAACTAGGGGTGGTCTGGAGGGGGGCTGAGTCTAAACTAGGGGGTGGTCCTGAGGGGGGCTGAGTCTAAACTAGGGGGTGGTCCTGAGGGGGGCTGAGTCTCAACTAGGGGTGGTCTGGAGGGGGGCTGAGTCTAAACTAGGGGGTGGTCCTGAGGGGGGCTGAGTCTAAACTAGGGGGTGGTCCTGAGGGGGGCTGAGTCTCAACTAGGGGTGGTCTGGAGGGGGGCTGAGTCTAAACTAGGGGGTGGTCCTGAGGGGGGCTGAGTCTAAACTAGGGGGTGGTCCTGAGGGGGGCTGAGTCTCAACTAGGGGTGGTCTGGAGGGGGGCTGAGTCTAAACTAGGGGGTGGTCCTGAGGGGGGCTGAGTCTAAACTAGGGGGTGGTCCTGAGGGGGGCTGAGTCTCAACTAGGGGTGGTCTGGAGGGGGGCTGAGTCTAAACTAGGGGGTGGTCCTGAGGGGGGCTGAGTCTAAACTAGGGGGTGGTCCTGAGGGCGGCTGAGTCTCAACTAGGGGTGGTCTGGAGGGGGGCTGAGTCTAAACTAGGGGGTGGTCCTGAGGGGGGCTGAGTCTAAACTAGGGGGTGGTCCTGAGGGGGGCTGAGTCTCAACTAGGGGTGGTCTGGAGGGGGGCTGAGTCTAAACTAGGGGGTGGTCCTGAGGGGGGCTGAGTCTAAACTAGGGGGTGGTCCTGAGGGGGGCTGAGTCTAAACTAGGGGGTGGTCCTGGGGGGGGGGTGAGTCTAAACTAGGGGGTGGTCCTGAGGGGGGCTGAGTCTAAACTAGGGGGTGGTCCTGAGGGGGGCTGAGTCTCAACTAGGGGTGGTCTGGAGGGGGGCTGAGTCTAAACTAGGGGGTGGTCCTGAGGGGGGCTGAGTCTAAACTAGGGGGTGGTCCTGAGGGGGGCTGAGTCTCAACTAGGGGTGGTCTGGAGGGGGGCTGAGTCTAAACTAGGGGGTGGTCCTGAGGGGGGCTGAGTCTCAACTAGGGGTGGTCTGGAGGGGGGCTGAGTCTAAACTAGGGGGTGGTCCTGAGGGGGGCTGAGTCTAAACTAGGGGGTGGTCCTGAGGGGGGCTGAGTCTCAACTAGGGGTGGTCTGGAGGGGGGCTGAGTCTAAACTAGGGGGTGGTCCTGAGGGGGGCTGAGTCTAAACTAGGGGGTGGTCCTGAGGGGGGCTGAGTCTAAACTAGGGGGTGGTCCTGAGGGGGGCTGAGTCTAAACTAGGGGGTGGTCCTGAGGGGGGCTGAGTCTCAACTAGGGGTGGTCTGGAGGGGGGCTGAGTCTAAACTAGGGGGTGGTCCTGAGGGGGGCTGAGTCTAAACTAGGGGGTGGTCCTGAGGGGGGCTGAGTCTCAACTAGGGGTGGTCTGGAGGGGGGCTGAGTCTAAACTAGGGGGTGGTCCTGAGGGGGGCTGAGTCTAAATTAGGGGGTGGTCCTGAGGGGGGCTGAGTCTCAACTAGGGGTGGTCTGGAGGGGGGCTGAGTCTAAACTAGGGGGTGGTCCTGAGGGGGGCTGAGTCTAAACTAGGGGGTGGTCCTGAGGGGGGCTGAGTCTAAACTAGGGGGTGGTCCTGAGGGGGGCTGAGTCTCAACTAGGGGTGGTCTGGAGGGGGGCTGAGTCTAAACTAGGGGGTGGTCCTGAGGGGGGCTGAGTCTAAACTAGGGGGTGGTCCTGAGGGGGGCTGAGTCTAAACTAGGGGGTGGTCCTGAGGGGGGCTGAGTCTCAACTAGGGGGTGGTCCTGGAGGCTAAATTAGGGGGTGGTCCTGGAGGCTAAACTAGGGGCTAAACATATGCACGCACGCATGCACGCGACAGCTGCAACCAGAGATGCTGGAGATAAATGTTGCCCCTGGATCAGCTTCCAATGATCCAACTCCCATGAAACCCACTGTCCTCCAAACCATTTGTCCTTTTAAGTCTTTGTCTTTCTTCGTATCCCGCCATTCCTCTCAGGTGCATAACGCAGCCACTTCTGCAGTGCATCTCTGTATATCAAGTCAGTCAACTTGCGGTCAAATTGACGAGCAGCCGCTGGGAAAAAAGAAAAAAAGAATACTTAAAGATAAACAACAAAGCTGCAGTGGGCACGTTCCATTCCAAAGTGAACAGTGTCCTTTTTAGTGTACTAGATTTTCAGGTGGCCTTAGGTGCATTTTCAACCCCATAGTCATATAATTGATCCACATTAATGCTCGTAAAAAATCTTATTGTGAGCATTACAGAGGACCACTTATATGACGTTAAGGTTGGAAATGGGTGAGGTGTTTCTTTAAGAGTGGTTGCATGTTCCATCAGGCTCATTCCATGGTGATAAAAATGCATCCATTCGTATTTACTTGAGATAAAAGTGAAAATACTTAATTAAATGAAATATCCATCATCAAAATAGCTAAATCCACTGTAGTAAACCTAGTATTTTGAGGTGCAGATTGACTCACCAAACATGCAGTCCTGCATCAGTGTGTCCTTGAAGGCCCTCTTCGGTCCCTTTCCCGCCCAGTTGAAGATGCATGCTAGACAGTTTGTCATGGTAGCGGATAGCATTCGCTGGATCATATTTTCTGAGTTGGTCCCTCCGATTAATGCCAGGCGGGTTGTCTTAACAGATTGGAGAGGAAAAAAAGTGAGTGTGCTAAAGTGTACATTGTACTATGTCAAATGGACAGAATATGATGTTTTAAGTACACATTTTAAGACTTTTTTTTATTAACTCTAAAGAAAGACCATTACTGTGTCAAAACTCAACAAACAATACCATCAAACAAATTAGCTAAATGAATTGTCAAATATTGACTAAGAAATAAATATCATCCCGCATATCATTGCAAGGCTATTTTCACAATATGTCTATGCCAAGCACACATCCAAGCAAAAAACTAAATAAATGCCTCCACTCCTACAATTCAGACATTATAAACACTTAGATTTCAAACAATAAATTTTTAACAAAATACAAAAATTTTCACCATCTTTCGACGGACTGTTTCGTCCTTCAGTGCAGCTTCAGCCTCATCAAACTGCTCCTCATTGGTGAGTGGCAGCACGATGGGGAAGTTCTCTTCTCTCTGTGATTCAGGTCCAGCTCCGTGATCGTTAAAGGTGGATTTAGCCATTTCAGTCTTCAGAAACTGAACGTCATGTGAAATTTGCTTCACCTCCACGAGTAGCTCTGCAAGCATCCTGGTGTTTTTGTTGGCAGCAAGGTCTTGAAGAAAAACAATTGGTTTTACATTAAATTTCAAGGATAGATTCACCATTTCAATCATTTAGAATGACACTAAGCAATAAGGGCCTTCAGCACATTCAAATCACGTCTAATTAAAGGGATCATCACATGACAACAACGTTACTATTTACATTTAAATGTGACGCTTAAGTCTTTGCACCCCTAACTTATAGTAACCATTAAGTGCTTAAATATTAAGCCTATAAACACCATGACAAATTACATGAAAAAAAAAAGTGACAAAGACTGTAAAGTCACAAGGGACATATGTTTCTCAATGCATCAGAAAATGATACTTGCCTTGTAACATTTGACTGGGCTCTCCATGGAATCTTCCCCGCGGCGTTTCAGGAGCTGAAGCTGAAGAAATCAACATGGCATCAGCATTGCACATTAGGTCATTGTGTATGGGGGAGGCGGGGGGTAAAGTGGAATATAGGCATCTTTACCCAGGCGATGTGAGTTGAAGTCAGCTGATCTGGAGCCACGGCTATAGTTGGCATTGAAGTCTAATAGAAAGAGAATAAAGGACACACATCATTGTTTACATTGAACACGAATTATGGAATTTTACCCAAAAAAACAACATTTAAGATGAGAAATGCATACCATTCCTTGCTCGCTCTGATGGCACAGTGTGGTAGGGGCTGGAGTTATACATTGGCTTTCCTAGAGAAAGAGCGACAGAATTAACAAAATAAGGTAAGCACCATCAAAGTATCAATGAGCACCATATACAGTAGCAAGCAAAAGACATACCATTCATTACTTGTCCAGTGTGCAGTGATGGGCAAGCTACTTGGAAAATGTAGCAAGCTACACTACAAGTTACTCTCGATTAAATATAGCTCAACTACAATGGAAGCTATCCCCAGAGAAATGTAGCAAGCTACACTACAAGAACATGACAAAAATAGCTAGCTACATCGGCACTACTTTTTTTTTTTTTTTTTACTTCGTGACCAAGTTTCCACCAAACAAATAGGCAGGAAAAAAAATTCTCAGTTTGATTGTTTATTATAAAACTGAAACAAGCCCTCGGTCTGGCTTTTTGTGTCATCCTTTTAACATGAACTTGTATTACACACTTCTTCAATATCTGAATTGTTTTACTTCATTTTACTAGTATTATGCTACCATGTATATACTACTACCAACTATGCTAATATGTCTATACTACTACAGTATGTACTCAGAGTATAACACTCAAGCTTGACACTGACAAACAATACTACTTATCCTTGGCTGCTAGATATGTACCACTCCTACTGACTTGTTGTACACAATTTGTAAGTTGCTTTCAATGAAAGTGTCAGCTAAATGACCAAATGTATTTAAATATGTAACTCACAAAACATTCCATGGCCCCAAAATCATGTGGGGACCGCCCCTGGGGGTCCTGTCCCACAGGTTGAGAACCACTGCTTTTCCCTCTTTTTTCTTTTCTCCACCCCAATAATATTGTTCATTTTCTGCCTACAGTGAAACATCATGATAGCAGCTATCTTAGTTAAAGCTGTTGACAAAGTGTACTGACTTGTGTGCTGTTTGGGAACAGTTGATTTTCATCAGCTCACCTGAATGTGTCTTCAAGTTGAGAGCAGCATAGTTTTAGCCGTTTTTTCAGTCAAACTCATAAATGTGTCCCAGATAGGGCCATGGAGAGTCATTGTTGTTATTGACATCATCATCTTCATCAATGCCATCGAACCCCTCTGCCATTTCGCGCAGAGTCGTTCTTGTTCATGTAATCCGTTCAATTGCATTCATTCAATACGTCTGTTTTGATTTTCACTTCCTGCTTTGCGGCTGGAGTCCCGCCCTATCCTGCCTCTGATTGGCCTACCCATAACGTTTTGGCCTACCATACCCAATCGTGAAGTCGTCACTCATATCTAAACCAACCAACCAATCATAGTGGGTTTTTTACTGGGATTTTTTTCTCCTCGCAGATATTCTAGTCTAAACTGTTTCTCTCGAAAGTAGCGTGTAACGTTTCTCGTCGCTACGTTACTACTTCGTTCTATAAATAACTCCGCTACAGAGACTGCTACCCTGGTTAAAAAGTAGCAAGCTACCAGCACGCTACTGAGAATTGTAGTTAAGCTATGTAGCGTCGCTACTTGTAGCAAGCTACTGCCCATCACTGCCAGTGTGGTTCCCTCCTGAAATGGATTAAAATAACCGTAATTAGTCACTGTAAAATACAAGTTCTCATATAATATCATGCCAACATTAACAGCTCATTGCAAAATAGTGAGACACTGAATAAGCTACTCATATATGCACTCAACTTTACATTTCCACCCATTTAACTAACATTTCCAGTCAGTAAGGTATCCAGTAAGGCAGGACTAGTAATCCAACCGCCACCTATTGAAACAGACTGGAGACACAAGAGTGGCTGAGAGAATCACATAGCTATATCTAGTTTATTAATCTACTTACCATCATTGCAGTGGTCCATTGACTCCAACTGTGCCAAGAAGCTTCCACCAAAGCCTAAAATGAGAGAACACAACAAAACATGAACAATGAATGCTATCAAAAGCACATTTACAATCTGTCCACCGGCTCCACCCTGACTTAGTAGTGTGAAGTGATTCACTTACCATTATTAGGCTGGTTATTCTCCGAACAGCTTCCTCCAGAGACCGAGCAGCTTCCTCCAGAGACTAAAAGAAGGGAACACAAGACATGAATAGTGGACACTGTAACTTTTGAACACATAACCTGACTGATATGTTTGGATGTATTGACAGAGGAACTAAATGCTTGTAAAGCTCTCATGCAACTACATTTTGTTCTGCTATGTTAGTAAATAATGACATACCACTGCTTGCATTTGATGTTGGCACCGAGGGGTACTGGCTGGATTCTGGCTGCACTGTATTAATAAATAAATGGAATTATACATGGCAATACTTAAAGTAGGTGTAGCAGTTAGTGTCATAACTGACAAGTGTCACCACTATACCTGGGAAATGAACATCAGGTGGCTTGGCATATCTTCGCGTCACCCTGCTGTCTGGCTCTTCATCTGACTCCACTGCGTGCATATGATTTGTCCTAAAAAAAAAACATTTAACATTCCCAGGCTCCCAGGATAATTCAATTAATTGAGCAATCCTTGAGACACTGTTCAGGAGCCAGCCCATGGCCCATTTCTGTTTAACCAAAAACTATCACGAGGAATTCAACTGTACCTTGCTCTTCTTTTCCGACGTACATCTGCTTCCTCTTCAGATTCCAAATCAGTGGTTAGACATCCAGTAGTCACGTACTTGTCTTCATGTTGCTTGGCCTTTACAAATGAGTCTGTAAAAGAACAAGCAGAAAATACAGCATGACATTAATAAGAAGTATGAGGAACAATTCACATCAGACAATAGCAGTGACTATACTTACCACAAGTAATTAAGAGCCGAATTTTGTCATATGTGGTCCATCCTTCACAGGGCATCATGTTTTCTTTAAGGGCCTTTGAATAATTTGTGTTTTTTGGGGGCCATAATAATGTACCTTCCGTTGGATTGAACCAGCTGGAAAGAACTGTTGCAGTTCCGCCATTTGGAAACAGTACAACGCCCCAGAGCACCACCTCACTTTCCATTCTGTGTACAATAAATTAAATTAGAATATTAATGATAAAAAAATTATAATGACAAAAACATGAATCATAAGATGTCTACTGCAGATGAGCTATTGGAATAGCTATGAGGCTATTTCCCTCTGGATACAGAACACATTTACGTTTAATAAAGCTAATTTTACCAACCCCGATCTCATCACACAACTCTCTAACCTTGTATGTACCTATGAGGGAGGACTCGCAGGGATAAGTGTAATATAATTCTTGGTGTCTGAACTTTCTGTAGATCACATAGACCTCACCTTCTTCCTGGACTATATTCTGCACTACTGCAATTGTATCTCCCACCTGAATACAATTATCCCCCTGCTTTGTAGACAAGGTAAAACGACAACTGGAGACCTTTGTGTACTGTAGAGCAACACTGAAATGTTGAGGAAGTGGACCATCAGTATGAATGTGCTTTAAAACTGGTTGATCTGTTGCTAATGGAACCTCAACATGTGGCATTTCTGACAGCCTTTTGACTACCTGTTGTAGAGGTTGGTGTGGCTTGCGTAAAAGATGCTTTATTTGGCCAAGATAATTCTCAAAAGGGAACCCTGAAACATTATCTAAAGGTCCAAATTGTTTGTATTCATCTGCTAAATGTATAAGCTGGTGGACACTGAACACAATCTCACCCGTACCATACAACTGTCCAAAGTGGCCCACAAAGGATATCATTAATCTATGTGCAAATTCAACCATTTGGCCAGAAGTTCCAGGAGACAAAAACAAATACATGGCCACTGAAAACAACATGAAGTTGTCATAAAACTCACTGGGAAGGCAATCCTTCAGAACTACAGGACCCCAGTATAACATGAAGGATCGGAGCTCAGTAGCTTTCCAACGATCAAGCTCATTCAAACCTCTTGGCTTGCGATTGAATTCAACAGGGGTGTGGGAATGTAACACCAGCAGTTTGCTTGATATACTGTTAACTGTTTGTGAAGGAAGCCTAGTGGCTAGATTGCCCTTTAACCACATATGCAACAGTTTTCTCATCAACCCAAGACAACAGAGGTGCATATAATCTATTGGGAATGAAGAAACCAT
This sequence comes from Notolepis coatsorum, assembly GCF_963971535.1. NCBI lineage: Eukaryota > Metazoa > Chordata > Actinopteri > Aulopiformes > Paralepididae > Notolepis > Notolepis coatsorum. The sequence continues at coordinate 72,633,021 of NC_140166.1, read as the reverse complement.
CTTTACTATCCCTGTTAAAGGACTGAGTTTCTGTTTCAAGTGGTGTTCCTCATCAATCATATCACAATAACTCGAATCCGTCCTGAGCCTGACATTTGTTTCTGGATACGTCATTTTGTTCCTCCACACACCCTCTTGGTCACACTTGTCACACCCTGAATAACCATTATGTGACTTAATATTCTTAACGTAGGCCCTAGCAGGAGCATCACACACAAATGAGGAAACCTGTACATTCAATTTCTTACCATTATGAACAATGCCATTAGCCAGCACATTTTTAAGGTCGCTAACAAATTTCTGCAGATACTCAACAACACACTTTGGCTTGCTTAAACCACTAAATATACCGACAATAAATGGGGACTTAGTGTAATCACAATTCAGGATTGCAAGTATAGGCCAGAATTGAAGTCTTGAACTCCTAAAGAGGGGGAGACCATCTATATTGAACTGTAAAGTAAGAGTTGTGAGGTTCACTGGTAAACTTAAACATTTTAATCGTGAAAGTATTCCTCGCACCAATCCAAAATGATAGTACTCGCCACCTTGCATTTGAGTGGTTGCAACATGAGATTGTGTTCCAAGCAGAGTCCTTCCATCTTTAGGGAGCTTAGGGTGAAATAGCTTTAAGATGGACAGCAGAGCAGACAAAGCAACAAGACTAATGGAGTAGGATGTTGCCCAATATCTTAGGCTCCTTATAAGCAGATCCTGACTAGGCGGCTGCTCCTCATCGCTCTCATAGTGAGAATCTGATTCATCTTCATCATTGCCAGCTTCATCGTCTATATCATCATTTTCCATTTGCATATGATCAACTTCATTTCGAGCTACTGCACTACCATCAGAATGATCATTTTTCATTTGCACATCGGACTCAACTTCATCATTGCCAGCTACACTGCCATCTATATGACCATTTTCTATGTCTACATGTGAAGCTGGTAGTGCATCTAGTTGGGAAAAGTGTGAGCTTGTGAAGGCAGGTTCCCTATTCACACAGGGGTAAATATTTTCTCTTTGATTATGCAGAGATTCCTCATATTCCTTAAGGATATCTTTCTCTATGCCCCTTACAGTTCGAATGACTCTACGTCTTTTAGCCCAATACGATTCATAAGAAGCCATCTTAACCCATTAACTCCCGGATTGAAAGGTATATAATAACGTATAGGTTACAACAGGTCTAAATAGAAAAGAGGTGGTGCTGATTATAATTTTTTTGTTATTACTTGGCCTTTTTTTTGCAGTGAATCCTCCAGTCCTCTTCTCTTGTAGCACAACCCTGAAAATAGAGGGGAAAAAATTATTAAAATAATATATGCATAAAACAAATATATATATCAGCCAAATTATTAATTTATCAGGTCCTTCCAACATATTTTAAAATATTGAACCTCTTCCACCCGGAGCCTATTTTCTGAAAATCCGCCTAAAATATATACCTAGGTAAATGGAATATTGCTCCACTTCTACAAGGGCCATTTGCATATTCTTGTATAGCGTCATCTATCTATCTAATGTATATTCACAGTGTCAGAAATATTGTGTCTATTACTAGGCTTGCTTAAATTGTGATGAAACAAGGAGAATATTAATTATGATTTTTCTTTGCATCTTTGACAGTGAATAACACCATGCTAATAATGACCAAACATTAAAAACTGCCACTGATCTTGTTCAATACCTTCTTGAGTGTAAAATAAATAAAGGGAAGATTATTAAACAGAAGGTTCTGTAGATACTGTACTGAATTCTCCCATCCGGACCAATGTAATTTGAAATATTATCATAGAATATACAATAGCAGGCTCATAAATTACCTTATTATAGCCAATTCGCACATTTATATATATACATATATTATCTTTCAAATGCCCGAGTTCAATTTGGATTTAGTATCACCAGCGTGCATGAGAACAGATAATGAAATCTACTGTAATGTACAGTAGCTTTTTTATTTGATCAAGGTGGCACCATTTTGAAACTTTTCAAATCTAATTGTTGCTGAATGCTAACAATAGGGAAGATAAACTAACTATGTTTCAATATTTGTCATAAACGTTACCTTTTGTGGTAGAATGATCTCGAATAATAGCAGTTATTGGAATCATTCTCGAAGTCAACTTCCTTTCTGTTTAACTTTCTGTCTAAGTGCATGTCTATGGCTTGGGGGGGAAACATACACTTTAGAATCACCAGAAAGGCTTTCGAAATAGTGAAATGCCATGTTGGCCTCAATATTTTCAAAACAAATTATATGAAAAGGTTATGAAATCAACAAGAATGTGGTAAAATATGTAATAAAAACAGAGCTCAACGCAGACATTTGATCAGTAGAAATCCATTTGTTTCCCCCATACAAAGATGGCGCCGTTCTCGTGACGTCAGAGTGTAGCTGACGTTAGCTTGCTAAGCTATCAGATTCGCATGGTCTGTGTAGCTGGCTAAAGCTAGCAGACTCGCATGGTCGAGCTGACGTTAGCTTGCTAAGCTATCAGATTCGCATGGTCTGTGTAGCTGGCTAAAGCTAGCAGACTCGCATGGTCGAGCTGACGTTAGCTTGCTAAGCTATCAGATTCGCATGGTCTGTGTAGCTGGCTAAAGCTAGCAGACTCGCATGGTCGAGCTGACGTTAGCTGGCTAAGCTAGCAGACTCGCATGGTTGAGCTGACGTATAGCTGACGTACGTTAGCTCGCGCTGTTATAAGTTAACGCTACTTTCCAGGCCAGGGGTTTTGACATTTTCAAACCGTGAAACCGGTTACCGGCACATGCCTAATGTGAATAGCATAATACATTATATTGTCAAGGACTTACCAAAGACGTGTGCGCACTTGACTAGTCACGCTGAATGAAGACACCATGGCGCCAAGTTTTTCTTTTAATGCCTCAAGTCCCGTGAGATCTTCTAGCTGGCCTCGCGAGTTGCTTACGACCTACCCCCTCGAAGGGGAGGGGGGAGGGGAGGGGGGATTATCAGCACTACGTTGTAACCATGTAATTTCATTGTTGGGCATTTCAACATTGAAAAACAAGCATCTATACTAAATCGATTCAACAACAGCTTTTCAAATGTTGAAATGGTGTCTGTAATTTAGATATTGAATAAACATAGCTTTTTCAACCTCAACCAAAAATAACCAATCTGACCAAAATCCAACATTTAATTAAAGGGGAACTATTTTACTATTTCTTTCACTATTTGGGCACTTTTACACAATTCCTGTGAGTCTATGGAACACCTCTGTAATATATATATATTTTTTATTCATTGTTTTGTATTTCTAATCAAGTCCTCAAAAACAGCATTTTTCTACCTCAAGATTTCGAGCTGTTTTGCAGCCGCAGCTGCAGGTGCCACCTAAACCACTGTGCAGGTTCTGGTCCCCCTGAACATTAACATGCAGCAGCGACTATATGACATCACATATAGGCACATTTTCAAACGACTCAGTTCAGTGAGGGTGAATATTGTGAGAGGAGAATTGGAAGAATGCGCCAATATGAGAATTTTGAGACATAGATCATATTAATATAAGTTCACATAGCTAGGAAACAATGCTAAACACTCAAAAAGGCCATTTATAAGATAGTTCCCCTTTAATGTCTTTTGCTATCTGGGTAGGATCCACAGCAGTGGAGGTTTCTCTATGACAACACGTGAAACACAAATTCACTCATAATTCATAATTATTATTAATTTACATATACCTATATATATAAAAAAAAAAAAAAAAAAAAAACTATATATATATATTTCTTTTTAAATTATTATTATTATTTTTTTTATTATAAATGTTTTCCTCTGTAAAAAAAATGCCAGTGAATTTCTTTTTCTTCAAAAATGGCCAAAATTGACAGCTCTGAGCAGGCCTGCACTGCAGTATTGCCTGCAGTAATTATTCGTGAAGAAAACTTCACAGGTGTGACCCATTGTTAAATAAATAATAAATAACAGCGAATCAAAATAGGCTATTAACTTCATCTAAGAACGGTCTGTGCAGTTAAACTCTTGCCATTGAATGGAGGATTGATTGATTGACAGCCCTTGACATCCAATACACGGAGGTTGAATATGATTGGCAGCCTTGCAAATCCAATCAGAGATTTCTGCATTGCAAAGTCAAAATGGGTCCAGCTGCATGTGAGGAGGATAGGTTTAGCTCGGGCCAATCTCAAGTTTCTCAAGTTTCTTTATTAGTTGTCATACAGAAGTACAGAATACTTTTATACAAAATGTAACATAAAGAAGCATTTTGTATAAAAGTATTCTGTACTTCTGTATGACAACTAATAAAGAAACTTGAGAAACTTGAGATTGGCCCGAGCTAAACCTATCCTCCTCACATGCAGCTGGACCCATTTTGACTATGTGAAAGTTGAGACTATGAGAAAGTTGTTGTTTAGTAGTTAGTAAGCTGTACAGCTATAACAAGTCAGGCTAAATTAAACTTTGCGCCAACATTAGGACCGAAGTATAAACCAGCAACTGAGCAACATGAAGAAGTGGATTTATGCATCTGGATCAGAAAAAACGTTGTGGATGAAAAAGTAAGTAGGCTACAGTGCTTGTATGCTAACAGTAGCTAGGCAGCTTAGCCTACATCACAATGATAATCACCAAGCTAACTTACTGTACACACTGTAGGGCTGGGCAATTAATTGAAACAGAATCGCGATATCGATTCATAGACCTATGCAATCTAATTTCTAAGTTATGACTATTTTCTTTTATTAAAAAAAAACGTTTTTTTTTTTTTTTTTTTTTTATTATCATTTTATCTGGGTTGAACATGATTTGTGGAACTCCCTCTGGTGTTGTGGTCGTGGTATTCACTGACCTTTGGGAAGTATTTCGACATGCACATGGGTATCTTAGTGGTGTAGTGTATCTTGTAGACCAGGCCCATTGCAAGTTGCTGTACTCTGTCGTCTACTCTAAGCCATCCTAGGTTGTCAAAGTGGACAGGGGTGAGGTGGGTTTTAGGAGTAAGGTCAAGCAGTAGTCTGACCAGTTTGTTTTGTGATGTTTGTAATCTTGTTTTTAGTGCCTTTGAGGTGCTTTGGTACCATGAGGTGCAAGCATAGTCGTAGTACCCTTGAATGAGTGCTCCTGTTAGAGTCTTCAAGGTATTCTTGTTTACCAGAGAGGAGATCCGGTACAGGAATCTAGTTCGTTGGTTGACTTAGTTTTATTACATTGGATCCCATTTTGTCACAGGAAAGATTTGCCTCTATAGGATGGAACCCAGGTAGGTAATTTCATCTTTCCTTTTAAGATAAGATAAGATATTCCTTTATTGATCCCCTTGGGGAAATTCAGGCATCATAGCAGCATGGGGGAAGGGGGGGGGTACAGGTAGTGAAAACAACACAAGCAGTGTAAACAAATAGGTCAATATAATTTACTATCTAACTAACTGAAATATACATTATTCATTATTCACAGTATCACAGTATCCACATAAGGTGCAGTATGCATAAGGTAGTGTTATTGTCCTACTTGGGTTCCTATTAGTTCTAGGTCGATGTCTGGCAGCAGTCACTGCCCACTGTTGTGGAGCCTGATGGCCACTGGTATGAAGGACTGTCCGAGGCGGTTAGTTGAGTGTCGGGGGGGTATGAGTCTGTGGCTTCCTTGTCACCTTCACCTAATATGTTTTGATCTGGTCAGGTGCGCTGTCACCTAAAATGTTTTGATCTGATCAGGTGCGCTGTCACCTAATATGATTTCATCTGGTCAGGTGCGCTGTCACCTAATATGTTTTCATCTGGTCAGGTCCGCTGTCACCTAATGTTAATATGTTTTCATCTGTGTCCACTGACCACTGACACACAGTGGGGGATGTTTTAAAAATATTATTTAATATATAATATAATATAATAATTTGTGCTTCACCTAAAAATTTGGTCAGCAGGATCCACAGGCGGCTGCACTGACCAGCTGAGCTAAAGAGTTAGACCTGTTAGCAGAGGCTGGATGATTGCGACCTACTCGGCAGTAGTATACATAGTCATAGCCGAAACCCCATGTAGGCTATCACTATATTATGTTAATAAGTTAACAGAAGAGTTACGTTTGATCCATCTTCAGGCAAGAGGAGAAGAGAGTTGAGGGAGAGAGAAAAATACACCAGTGGTTTTGTTATGGGTGACTAACTTTTACACCAGAGTCACTTTCAAGTAAGTAATATCTTTTCTACTGAGAATACTTTATTCAAGAAGGGTTTTATACACAACTGGGGAGGTGCAGCTGGCAGGAACACTAAAGATAGAACAACAGGAGGAGGATAAATCAAGTCTTCCTCGTTCTGTCTTCATCGGTTTTCATAAGCCAAGTCATATGGGATGTGTTTCTGCCCCTGTTGGGCCTGCATGCTGCCTGGAAGGACCTGTGTCATCAAGTTCTTCTTCTTCTTCTTCTTCTTCTTCTTCTTCTTCTTCTTCTTCTTCTTCTTCTTCTTCTTCTTCTTCTTCTTCTTCTTCTTCTTCTTCTTCTTCTTCTTCTTCTTCTTCTTCTTCTTCTTCTTCTTCTTCTTCTTCTTCTTCTTCTTCTTCTTCTTCTTCTTCTTCTTCTTCTTCTTCTTCTTCTTCTTCTTCTTCTTCTTCTTCTTCCTCCTCCTCCTCCGTCTCCGTATTGATTTTTAATTACTGCTGACTGTTTTTAAAGCTCTGAATGGGCTGACTCCATTGTACCTGGCTGAGCTCCTGCGCCACCACACCACACCCCATCCAGAGCCCTAAGGTTTGCTGACCAGCTGCTGCTGGAGGTGCCCAGGACCAGGCTCAAAACCAGAGGGGACAGAGCCTTCCCTGCTGAAGTCCCTTGGCTCTGGAACAGCCTCCCCCGCCCCCAGATTAGATCTGCCCAGAGCCTAGAGGCCTTTAAACCGCTGCTTAAAATGCACCTTTTCATGGCCTTTGATCAGCCTGCCACCTGTTAGCTACGTTTGCTGTTACTTTTTGTATCTATTTTATTACTTTTTGTCTCTTTTTATATTGCACCTTGCTCTTGTTTCTTAGTAATTTAGTGTTTTTAATTTGTTACTGTACTGTATGTGTTTTTTATTGTGTTCTACCTGTAAAGCACTTTGGGTGGCTTTTAGTCATTGTAAACATGCTATATAAATGAAGCTGACTTGACTTCATAGCTGGAAGCTGCTCCCCGCCTGCTGAGTCAGTGTGGCTGGCGGGGATGACTTCTTTGGGAGAGCGACAACTGGCAAAGACTCACTGACCTGTGGCTGTGCAACCCGGGAGTTAATGTAACACAAATCCATTTCTGAACGTACCTGAAGGTACTACAGTACATACGGAAACAACAGGGGAGATTCTGAGGAGTGGCTGCAGTGATTCATAAGTCTGTTTCACAGTTTTTTTATTGGCAGTTTGCTGTCATGGTGGTTTCAGAAGCACTGCCACTCGTAACGTTTGGGGCTTTTTACTCTCTCCTAGGAGTGAAAGCTCTACAGCCATCCCGGAGTATTTCACCCTGTCACTTGTTCAGGTTGTCCTGATTGCTAATTGACACCTGCTGTGTTTTGTGTCATCCTTATAGTAACCCAGTGCTTCTCAAACCTTTTCTGTCAGGCCCCCCTTTGGCGGACCAAAATATTTTGCCCCCCCACCCTCGCCCCAACAAAATAGTCATGAAATGGGCCATGTTTAAATTTATTGAAATAACACCAATATCATGACCTTTCAAATTGACAACACCTTCCCTCGCGAGAGCCACCTTGCCTCGCTGTGAAACAGCACTGCAGAATGGTCAGCTCCCATCTCCTCACACAGTGCAGAGAACAGGCGCGCTTTCAGGGGTCGGGTTTTGATTAAATTTACCACGTTTATAACTTCTGTCAAAACCTCATTCAGCTCAGGGCTAAGCTGTCTTGACGCTAGCGCCTCTCTGTGAATTTACAGTGCGTCCATTGCGCGTTTGGCGAGACCCCCTTGATGAGCGCCTGTAGCCCCCTCCTTTTCCCTGCCATGGCCTGCGCACCGTCAGAGCAAAAGCCCACACAGTTCTCCCATTTCAGTCCATGTTCTGTCAGGTAACTGTCAATAATTTTGAAGAGCTCATCAGCTGTCACTCTGTTTTTGACATATTTGCAAAACAGCAGATCTTCACTCAGTGACTGGGAATTTACAAAGCGAACATAGGAAATAAGCAAACAGTCTTTATTGCTGTCAGTCTTTGACAAGGCAACACGCATGTCATCCTCAAGGCTCAACTTGGCCCTATTTTGTTTTCAGAGCTGTCATGGATGAAAAGCCAGCTTCACACAGATATGTGGTGCTGAATGGTATCAACACCTTAACTGCTGCATCATGAGATACTTGGTACTCAGCACCACACTCTGAAACTAGCTCTCCAGGTGGTATCAGATGATATTTCAATGAGTTCTTCCAAGAGTTTGGATGGAGATGTGTCAGGAAGCTTTGTCTCAATGTTGTCTGTAAAAAATTTTTTTATCCAGAGTAACTTGGTGATCCTTTTCTGTGTTTTATTAAATAATGATTTTCAGATTTTGAGAAATGGTCAAACTTATCCAAATATGGTATTTTCATGGAGAACAGTGCAGCTGCAACAGATAGCACTTTAGTGATAATTTTCTGTAATCCAAAAAAGAAAAAGAAAAAAACTCTCATATTTTTTATATATTTTTTTAATCTCAAGGCCCCCCCTGTCATGCCTCTGCGCCCCCCCCCACCCCCCCCCTGAGGGTCGCGCCCCACACTTTGAGAAACACTGTAGTAACCCATTGTTTGTTCTGTCATTTGTCGGTTCTTCAGCAGTGTTACCGTGAGCAGCCGTCCACGGGGAGAAGTCGGATATCTCGACCGTCGTTATTATTGCTTATTGTTTATTTTGTTCACGGAGAGAAGTCGGATATCTCGCCCGTCCTTATTATTGTTTATTCATTCTCGTTACTTTTGTGTTTTGGTCTTTTTACCTATTATCGCTCTAAGTGCTTCAAACAAATAAAGAACACTGTTTTTTTTAGAAGAGCAACCACCATCTCCGTTTCCTCCTTCCAGTCTGCAATTGGATTCAACATTCTTACCTAACTCGTAACACTTCTCCTGCCAACAGAATTTCTTTTTCAAGGATTTTGATATTTGAAGGTGCATTTTTCACCCAGTTGTTCCACAATTGCTTCACCCAATTGTTCCCGCTTTCAACAACCATTCGTCAATGAAAGACTGATGAATGGATTCTACACTTGTCCTCTCTCCTCTCTGACTTGTCATGGTGTCAAGTTACCACTTATTGGACCATGATAACTTTGACCTATTAGTGACATCACACGCAACTCCGATTTCAGGGAAGCACAGAGAAGCTAGACTGAGTGAGTGTCGTGGCCTGGTCTGGATTAACTAGGCTTGCCTATTCTTGTTATTTTTTATATATAATTTTTTTAATATTTCCCCCCCTCCTTTTTCCTCCATTTTTCTCCCATCCCAATGTTAGTCGTTATGCCAATTCCCAATCCCCTTCCTGGTCGCTGCGCACCTACCCCCTACAGTCGGTCTGGGAGAGTGGAGGCTATCACGTGCTTCCTCCGACACATGTGTAGCCAATCAACCGCTTCTTTTCACCTGGCAGCACGGACTCTCACTGAGATGGTGTAACGTGTGGAAGGATCACACTACCCCCCTTAGATCCTTTCCTCGCTGAGCAGGCGCCCCCCCTGACCGAACTGTAGGAGTCGCTGTTTACAACGACCAGGACCCACCCCACCAGCTTTCCCACCCTCTAACACTGCCAATTGTGTTAGTACGACGGCCGGCCAAGCCGGAAGCATCGCAGAGAGCTGGGCTCGATACCAGTATCTCCTGCGTTGGTGGTGAGCGCCTTGCCCAGTACGCCACCCGGCCGCCGTATTCTTGTTATTTTTTATCTTTTTATTTGTATTTGTATTGTTGGCTTGGTTGGTGCATGGGACCTGTGGTGCATGGAGGTAAACTGCATAATATTCAGTTTACCTCCATGTGACGTACGTGGGTTGGTCATTATCATTATTACTGTATTTGGAAGACCATGTGAACATCAGATTAGTATAATTAGTGTTATGTTATGTTTTGTATGTGTGTGTGTGTGAACATGAGAGCTGATGCTGTCTCTTCTTCTCTTCCTGTCAGGTGCTGCCCGTCCCTACACTGAAGAGTGCTGATTGCCTAATGAGTGACAGCTGAGGGCAATCACTTCGAGAGGGACGGGTGGACAAGTAGCTGACAGGACACACACGTCGGGGCGCCTCACTGTGTCATTTTGCCAGTGACCAAGTGGAGTGAGGTTGCCTCTGCTTGCCACTATTGTGTGGGATTATCATTGTGCTAGTTTATACCAATTGCCACTGTGTATGGACTATTGATTATGTGCTGCCTGCGTGGACCAAACCCTGTGTGGGGTATGTATATGGTTGGCCATTTTAGATTCATCCTATACTGTGAGCTACATGGTTAGAGTGGGGTTTTCTTTGTTCCCAGATTGCCAACCACGTGGCAGGTGGTTGTGTGGTTAGTGTTTGTTTGTATTATATGTATATCTTGTTTGTCCTCCCCTACCTTTTCCCCTGTGCACCATGGAGGAGGTTTAAATCCCTACCTCAATTTAAATACATAATTTACTATTTGGAAAACGTCTTGTGTTGTGTCTTTTTTACCTACCTGGGACATTGTTTTGAAAGCATTTACTGAGAGAGGCTGCTTTTGCTCATGTGCAGCCAGCTCCAGTCATTATTCTGTGTGGTCCTTAGACCTTCGTACATGACACTCCATGATGTGGACCCATCACCACAACATCTCAAACAATAGGCAGGTCCCCAGTCATGTCCCCTATGTTCAGAGGCAGCAACTTTGCAACGTGTTCTGTCAGGCCAGCTAAAGGGAGTGAGTGGGAGATGCAGGTAGACTTACATTTACATTGAGTCATTTAGCTGATGCTTTTATCCAAAGCGACTTACAAGTTCTGTACGACAAGTCATCAGGAAGGGCACAACTATATCAGCTGAGTAACAATGAGTGCTACAGCTGAGTAACAATGAGTGCTACAGTGTAGGTTAGTTTATTAGGACAAGTGCATGACAGTAAGGTTAGTTAGTGTTAGATTTTTAGATTAAAAAAAAAAAAATTATAAAAAAGAATTAATTTTATTTGGTGGTTGAAGAAGTGCGTCTTTAGTCGACGGTGAAAGATTGGACGGGTTTCGGCTGTCCTAACTGGGGTGGGTAGTTCGTTCCACCATTGTGGGGCAAGGACTGAGAAAAGGCAGGTTCTCCTTGATGACCCTCCCGGAGCTCGGATAGGAGTGGGTCTGAGACGGCCAGAAGATGCAGAGCGTATAGGGGTCTTGAGGGTGTGTAGTTAGAGACCATTGGCCGGAGGTAGGCGGGAGCGGTTCCCTTTGCAGCACGGTATGCTAGGTCGAGGGCCTTGAAGCGGATACGTGCAGCAATGGGGAGCCAGTGCAGGTCCCCAAGGAGTGGGGTGACATGGGCCGACTTCGGTAGGTTTGAGATCAGGCGGGCCGCTGTGTTCTGAATGAGTTGAAGATGCTTGGTGGCAGTGGCCGGGAGGCCAGCGAGCAGTGCGTTGCAGTAGTCGAGGCAGGAGATGACTGTTGATTGGATGAGGAGTTGAGTGGCTTCTTTTGTCAGGAAGGGGCGGATCCTTCTGACTTTGCTCAGGAGGAATCTGCAGGTTCTGGTTGTCGCTGCGATGTGAGCAGAGGGTCGTCGAGGACAACACCAAGGTTCTTGGCGGTCGGGGACGCGGTCACAGCTGCATTCTCGACTGTGATGGAAAGGTCGGTCAGGGGGGAGGATTTGGCCGGTAGGTGGAGCAATTCTGTTTTGCTTAGGTTCAGTTTGAGGTGGTTGGTCATCATCCAGGTGGAGATGTCGGACAGACAGGCTGAGATCCGCTCAGAGACTTGGGAGGACAACTGGTTGTTCCACAGGAAATAGTTAGCACTACTGTAGCTTGAGGCCAGACCTAGTGTTATGGTCTGTGGACAGTTTATTTTATTGAATTGATGGTGCCCTGGCAGCCCTGGGAAGATTCAAGGGAGAAGGCTTGTGAAATATGCAGACTTGGCAGCAGACGCTGTGAGGATGGAAAGCTAGTGTAGCTAGTGTCTGGTTGAGGTGAGTTGCCCTGTGACTATTTTATTCAAAAGGAAGATATATATTTTTATTTATTTTATATATACATTTATTTTTACATATCTTTAAAAAAAAATTATTGTGACTATAATCGTATACAGACAAAATATCATATAGTCAAATCCCTAGTCAATACCTGGAGCTTGCACCCAAGGGGCCGCCTGGGTCTGTTGAATTTGTCAATGTGGTTTGTGTTTGTGAAGTTTGTGGCGGCTATTACGGGCCATGTTGTAGTGTATTGTTATGTAGAATCTCCATTGCCAATCCCTGGAGCTCACATCAAAGGGGCCATGTTGGCAGTGCTGTTTGGGGGCCATTATGGCCCGTGTTCTAGCTACATACTTACCTAATACCACAGCACAACTGTTTATAGGCTTATCACACTCTCCTTTGACATGTTTCTTTATTGAACGCTTATGTTACGGTTTGGTAGTGTGTTGGACCCAGGTGCAGTACAGAACAGATATGACGAGAAGCAGATGTTGGTTTTCAAACAAGGCACTGTTACTTTAATTTGTCTAACGAACAGCACACGCAAACGATGGCGTGTAAACAAAAGGGAGATGAATCTGCATCTCAAAATAACATGATAGGGCGGTCAGGTGGCGTAAATAGGGTGACCAGATGCAAAAAGTCCAAAAGTGGGACAACAGTAAGATTTTGGTGGGACAAAGTGGGACAACAGTAAGATTTTGGTGGGACAAAGTGGGACAGATAGATAATGTAATTTTTTTTATTAGAATAACTGAGTCTGGCAAAATGACAGGAGCTAGTTTCATACCACAGTCGGCTGACCTGTATGAATGGGAGTGTTGTACTGTGTGATAGACACTTGTTATCTCAGCTGCAGTGACCTTGTCCGTCTGGCTATCATTGTTTGGTTTAAAAAGAAACGTATCCATAGATCTGGATGTTTCTTTTTGGTGAACCACTTTCAAGTGAGACTCACGTCCACTGTGGCGCTTCAAGTCGTATTCTCCTCCATGCGCAATTGAAAACGAACTATGACACAAAACACAGAAAGCCTGCTGCGGATTGCCTGCCATCTGCCTCACCCAGTCATGTGTCGTTTGCCAGTCTTGGTTGTAACTGCAGGTCCGTTTCTTTTTACTGCTTTCCATCTTGAACTAGTTCGCTTGTAATGTTGTTGTGTTTTTTTTGACCAATCAGATTTGCGATATGAGGTAGCGTAACAAGTTCAACTCTCACGAGCAGAGCAGTGCGCTAAATTACTATAACCAATCAGATCTGCGATATGAGGTAGCGTCACGACTCAGTCACGTCACAAGCAGGCAAGCAGCGCGCTAAAGTACTATAACCAATCAGAGCAATGTGTGTGGACAAGAGGCGGGTTGCTACGTTTACTGTCTGTAGGGAGGGGCTTTTAGACGCATGTTTTTTTTTGGCTTCGAAAAGAGGGACATCCTCTCAATATGAGGGACGCGGGACATTTGGTCAAATGGTGGGACAGTACAACCAAAAGGGGGACACCTGGTCACCCTAGGCGTAAAAATAGTGGAAAAAATTGTCTACGAACAGGTCGAAAAGTACCTAGCGGAAAAAAATCTAATCTACAAATTCCAATCTGGCTTCAGAACATCCCACTCCACTGACACATGCCTTCTCTATTTGAATGACCACATCAAACAAGAGGTGGACGCAGGCAAATACTGCGGCATGGTCATGCTGGACCTACAAAAGGCCTTTGACACGGTCAATCACTCCATTCTGATTGACAAGCTAAAAGCAATTGGTTTTGATAGTCTATCAGTGAGCTGGATGCAATCCTACCTTGAGGGGAGGGAACAGATGGTGGAGGTAAACGGTACCCTATCCCCCCCCTCACAGTGAGCTGTGGTGTTCCACAAGGAAGCATACTAGGACCGCTACTGTTCCTAATTTATGCAAATGACATGTCGTCAGCTTGTGACTGCAACTTGTTCCTGTTTGCGGACGACTCAGCCCTGCTGGTCTCTGACAAGAACAAGTTACAGGTTGAAAAAACCCTCAGCTCGGAACTAGGCAGAATCTGCATATGGCTCGCTGATAACAAACTATCATTACACATGGGCAAAACAGAGTCCATTCTCTTCGGTTCAAATAACAAACTCAGCAAGACCGACGGCTTCTCAGTTACAGTGGGTGACAATATTGTCACAAGGAAAGATGAAATTACCTACCTGGGTTCCATCCTAGAGGCTAATCTCTCCTGTGACAAAATGGCATCCAATGTAATAAAAAAAGTCAACCAACGAACTCGATTCTTGTACCGGATCTCCTCTCTGGTAAACAAGAATACCCTGAAGACTCTGGCAGGAGCACTCATTCAGGGGTACTACGACTATGCTTGCACCTCATGGTACCAAAGCACCTCAAAGGCGCTAAAAACAAAATTACAAACATCTCAAAACAAACTGGTCAGACTACTGCTTGACCTTACTCCTAGAACCCACCTCACCCCTGCCCACTTTGACAACCTAGGATGGCTTAGAGTAGACGACAGAGTACAGCAACTTGCAATGGGCCTGGTCTACAAGATACACTACACGACCAAGGTACTGTACATGTCAAAATACTTCCCAAAGGTCAGTGAATACCACGATCACAACACCAGAGGGAGCTCCACAAATCATGTTAAACCCAGATTCGGCTCAAATAAGGGACTAAACACGTTTCGCAATTATGCCACATCAATGTGGAACGCCCTACCCAAAGCTGTAAAGGAATGTGGATCACTACCCACTTTCAAAACCACTCTCAAGGGACACCTACGGGAGACTGCAATTCAACACTGGCCCCTGTAAATATCCTAACCCAACCCCCTTCAATGTACAGTCAATTACCTAGTATGGTTTTTTCAATAGTCCAATGTACAATTTTGTTTGTTTGTACAGTGTCTCCCCCCCCCCCCTCAATGTACAGTTTTACTTGTTTATACAGTGTGCCCCCCCCCCAAACACCTCCAATGTAAATTACCCAGTATTGTTGTCAATATCCCAATGTACCCAACCCCCCCCCACCCAACCTCCTCCAATGTACAGTTTCTACGTCAAATGTATATACTCCCTTCTCTTGACTCCTTCTGTATCACAAACAGTACTGTATTTGCAAATCTGGTATGTCATAAATGTATAGATGTAGCAGTACTGACTATCTGTATGTCATGTATGTCATATATGTCCTGATGAATTGAAAATGGGGGACCCTGATGTAAACAAGACGAAAGTATTTTTCTGGTCTGCATCCCCTTAACACTTTGGTTGCCTTGGGTTAAATTCATGATATACCATAGATTGCCAGCTCTATTTGTCTATGGAGAAGTACCCCTTCTTTGCAGGTGTAACTGAGGGGTACAATTCCCTGACTGTATTACTAGATATGATACTTACTACCACTACCTTTGTACTTAATATTCGGCCACCCAGTACACGGCATAAATATATTATCATAAACACTCTCACGTAGATGAAACGGATCCAACACAAATGTACGAAGTCGAAGTATGCGTTTATTACTACACAGCAATGGTGTGTAGAGCAAGCACGTAATCACTTAATTACATTTATGAATTGAAATAGTATGCACTTTTATGGCAAAGAGTATTCGTCGGTATATCAATAGAGAATGTCCAATCTCTGATGGCGCAGGTGGTAAATATACGACCTGGAATAGTTAAGGAATAACAGCAATGATACTTTAATGATTATATACTAGATACACTAAGGGGGGGTTAATCCGGTCGCTTGTAAGCCGACAGGAGTAGGAGGGGGGGGGGGGGTAGAATCCGGCTGCCTCGTCCGGCCAAGGGTATCCCAGGTGAACCCACTGTAGTGCCGTTCAATGCGCCGGCGATCCTTGGACCACAGATGAAAGCAGGTGGACTCTTTGTGGGCCGGCTCTCTCCGGTCCACGGGGGAGAGACGTGAAGCGACCTCGTCTTGCAGAGCGTCTCCTCACCTTGCGTCCTCTCCAGGGGGGGGGTTCCAACACACGGCAGTGTCGGGGGTCTTTATCCATGGAATAATCAAAGTATACAAAGCATAATCCGTGCCTGGGAAGGCGGGCTGTCGTCGGTAGAATAATCCGGTATACAGGTCCACTCGCTCGTCGGCTCTGGGGCTCCTCGGGTGCAGCTTCACGTAGGGTCAACCACCCTGGGTAAGCAGCCAGTTCTCTGCCCGAAACGATGGGGTACTGACTACGGTAGTATTCTCACCGCACGAAGCACTATATATTAACAGACTATTATTAGCTTAATAGACTACGTCCAACTCGACGATATAGTGCCAAATATGACTATTCAAATATTAATATACACGATGTCTCAATACCGATGGTAGGCGAACTTGGCCTTACTCCCACACGTGGCGTCGCGGGGAGGCTTTACGTCTGTGACTCTATTGGAGGGTAAGAAACTGGACTGAAAAGGAAGTCCTACTTTAGTAGCGCAGTATATATACGCACTATGAACAAATAGTCCCATTAGTGGTGCGGTAGCCAGATTCCTACGCGGAACTAGGACTTGTTCGTACATGTGGAGCGGTACGTTTGAACTGGGTCTGAGGGGTATGGCAGCCTGGCACCAAGGTCTCGACCAATAGTAGAATGGAGACTATTATGGGATGTTCAGTAGGCTAGAATGGATATTCAATGCATATTGTACAAGGAATATACAAGGGATATCAGGGAATATTAGAGAATATACAAATACAATTAAATATATATATATAAATAAATATATATATTCGGTTTAATCTGGCCCTTCACAACAGCCACCCCCTGATTGGTCCCAGACCTAATCAGTTAAACAGAGACAGATTAATCGCGTTGTCTATTTACACATAAGGGTTTGCTGTAGGGGTCAGTCAACTTCACAAAGTCATAGGGTTGTAGGGTCATGGTCATCATCGATTGTGTCTGGGAGTCGAGGCAGTTCTATGAGCCTCGCCACGGGACGGGTGTAAGTGCGACCCTGGACGAGCACTTCAGCTGCTCGGACCTTGCCGTCGGCACCGGTGATCACTTTGCTTACGCGGCCGGCTGGCCACATAGCTCTGGGCAGTGATTGATCAATAATCATGACGACTGTTCCTTCTGTCAAATTGTCTCTCTCCTTTACCCACTTCTGGCGGGTCTGTAGAGACGGTAGGTAGTGCAGTAGGAAACTGTTCCAAAACTTGTCGGCTAATACTTGGCTGTACCTCCACATTCGTCGGCCGTTCGCTTCTTCAGGCCGGTACATTGTCTGGGGTAATGCAGGATCTAGCCGCCCCATCAGGAGTGTGTTGGGGGTAACTGGGTCGATATCCGCCACATCACTGGAGACATATCCGAGGGGCTTCGAGTTAAGTACTCCCTCAATCTCCGTGAGGACTGTCATTAGGACTTCTTCCGCCACAGTCTGGGCCCCAAGTACTGCGTACAGGGCTGTCTTTATGGAGCGCACTTCTCGTTCCCAAGTGCCACCGAAGTGGGGTGCGTTTGGGGGGTTGAATTGGAAATCAACCTGTGCTGGAGCGAGGTGGGTCTTAAGTTCTGGGCCCATAGCTTGGAAGCTCTCTCTCAGCTCTCTTTCGCCGCCTTTGAAGTTTGTCCCATGATCGGACAATAGGGTAGACGGTCTTCCTTTCCGTGATGTGAATCTACGGAAGGCCATAAGGAATGAGTCTGTGCTCATGGTCGGGAGAAGCTCGATGTGTATCGCTCTGGTGGTCATGCATTTGAATACAATACCCCACCGCTTCTCGGTTCCTCTTCCTTTCTTTATGTGCAGCGGGCCAAAGCAGTCCATACCCGTTGAGTGGAATGGCTTGTCACCGATTCGGAGGCGACATGGAGGAAGGTCAGCCATCCTTGGTATGCTGGGCTGTGCGCGCCACTTGCGGCAGTCTAGACATGTTCGCTGGAAGCGTCGTACCGCCTCTCTTCCTTGTAGGATCCAGTAACGACGTCTGATTTCCGCGAAGACTCTTTCTGCTCGTGTAAGTCCATTTTACATGTCTCTGGCCTCACCGTGGGTGGGAAGTAGCTTCGGCGCATATTAACGCCTGGGAGTGAGTGGAGCTCCATCTCCCACTCTCTCCAGGTGGATGCAAGTTGTGCGGGAATGGGGTCGTCCCAGCCCTGGTCCTTGTCCCACAATGCTCGTACAATCATTTTTGCCCTGGTGGTGTACGGTAGAATACATCCTAGCGGGTCATATTGTCGGGCGAGTGTTGTGTACACACTCCGTCTGGTGGTCGGCGCCGCCGCCGGCCTTCCCTGCTCCGTAGTCAGGGGCTTGTGTCTGTAGTGAAGCGAATCTGTTTTGAATCGCCACACCAATCCCAGGGTCATCTCCTGGGCTTCTCCCGGGATTGTAGCCATCCAGGTCTCGCTGCTGGCTGCCTTGTCCTCGGAGGAGAGGCTGCGCAGTACTTGCGGATCGCTGCTGGCCCACTGCCTGAGATCAAAGCCGCCTTTGATCAATGAGGCGCGGAGTTTAATCAGGAGAGCCTCGGCTTCTTCCTGGGTTGAAAGGCTTTGTAGACAGTTGTCTACGTAGAAGCTGTTCTTTACGCTGTGTCGGACCTCTTCGTCCGCTGCTGGGTCCTCTGCTACATGTTTCTGTAGTGCAAATGTAGCACAGCAGGGGCTGCACGTCGTTCCGAAGGGGAGGACTTCCCATTGGTAGATGGCTGGGTGCTCATCTCCGGGCTTCTCTCTCCATAGGAACCGTAACAGGGGCTTGTCCGCCTCTACTAATCTCACCTGCAGGAACATTCCTTTAATGTCCCCGCTGATGGCCACCTTTTCCTGGCGGAAGCGGAGTAGAACGCCGAGTAGGGAGGGGCCGAGTGTGGGACCGGGCAGTAACTCTTTATTCAGATTTTGGGATCCGATCTGGTAGCTGCAGTTAAATACTATGCGGTCTTTACCGTTGTGATGGACCTTGTGGTGGGGCACGTACCACGATTCAGTGGTCTGGTCAGCCTCTTTAATGTCCATCTTTGTGACGTGTCCCGCTGTGATGAGCTTCTCAATCTCAGCGCGGTATACACTCTCTTGGGCGGGGTTCTTGGCTAAGCGCCGCTCCGTGTTCAGCAGGTACCGTTCTGTGGCGTCTGTCTTGGCGTGGAAAGTAGGCATTCCTTCTCGCCGCAGGAGTGGCGTGGCGTATCTCAACACGCCGTTGACCGGGACTCTCTTGGTCCCTGTCTCGAGGAGGTGAATGGCGTAAATGTCATCTTTAGAGCGAATGTCTTTCTTTCCGTTCTTAAAGGGCATTTGTTCCAAGGTCCATAGCCGCTCTACGTGTTGCAGGAGTGCGGTTTCTCCCTCTGTGACTCGGGAGTGGAGACATCTAGTGGCTGTACTTCGGTTGAGAGATTTGGCGAGCGGGCCTTGGAGAGTCCATCCCAAACGGGTCTCGACTGCTGCAGGACAGCCTCGGGGTCCGGTATGAACCCGGTCTATCGGGACAATGAGGTCTGCATGGTCGGAGCCTATCAACAGGGTCGGCATCGCATTGTCTATGAGCGGGATCGGTAACTTGCGCAGATGTGCATATTTCTCCATCAGCTTGGCGACGGGGTATGTGTACCGCAACAGTCCTATTTCTTGGCTGGTGAAAGCGTCTGCAATCTGGTACCGTCGCTCAGGCTGGCCGCTTGCTGCGATAGAGAATGAGACATTCTCGCCCTTTATCGTCTTCAAATCTCGTCTTATTGTCCGAATTGTCATTTGGGTTTCGCTTCCCCGCAGCCCTAGCTGGGCCGCAGCGGAGGCGAGCAGCAGGGTCTTCTCTGACCCGTCATCGAGGACGGCGTAAGTGTCCAGGACTTTATTCTGGTAGCTTAGTGTCACACGCACTACTTTTAGGAGTACTCGGGCTCCACTGCTGCTGGCGGGATCGATGTACATGACGCTCGCTTTGCGGCTGGATGGTGCGGGTGAAGGGCGCCGTCTGTTACTGTCGTGAAGTATGTCCAGATGGGCTCCATCGCACTTGGTGCACCTTTTCTTTAAGCGGCATTCGGCTGCCATGTGTGAGCGCGCACAGCGAAAACAGCGCTTGTTGGACTTTATCCATTGACCTGCTTCCTCCGCGTTCAGCTTGGGGAAGGAGTCACATTGCGCTAGCCAGTGTTCTTTCTCACAGTAGGGGCACACTATCTTCCACTTCTCCGTTCTGGAGGGGGTACTGTGGCTCCTGCTGCTCGGTACTGACTCCGATTGGTGCATCACAGTCACCGATCTTCTTCCATCATTTAGTCGTCTGGTTCCTTCTCTGGAGCCAGGGGTGCTCCGTCCAAATGTATCTAGCCGTAGGCTGCTGAATTCTCTCGCCAGGAAGTCTGCTAGATCGAGGAGGTTCGGTTCGGGGCCATTCGGGTTTCTGTGGTCCCTCTGCCGCCTAAAGCGCTCCTGACGAGCGGGCGGCAGCTTCTCCAGAATCCTTTCCACATTTGAGTTGGCGTAAAGTTCATGCCTCCCCTTCTCTCTTTGCGCTCCCAACATCCCTACCAGGGACTGCACTCTGATGGACAGGTCGTCCAGTGCTCGATTGTCTATTGCTGGGGGTAAGCGGTCGATGTGTCGGATCTCCTGGATCACGTAATCCCATATGCGCCCGTACCTCTGGTCCAGTGCTACCAGCGCTGCTGTGTATGGGGTGGTGGAAGTCGCGTAGGCGAGCGCTATATTATGTGCGCGGGGCACCTTTAAGTGCTTCAGTAGGATGGCGTATTTGTGGCGTTCATCCAATACATCCACCAACATGGTCTCCAGACACATGCGGAGTTCTGTATACTGGGCCCGGTTCTCTTGGGTGAAGTCGGGCACCATAGGCGTGCCAATGTATGACGCTGACTGTGGATACATCGGCGAGCGTTGGGGGAGAGGCCTCCTAGGCGAGTCTCCTCCCGCTCCTTGGTATGGGCTGGTACCGGCAGTGTACCATGGCCCGCTTGTCCAGGTGCTGTTCCTCGGTGCGGGTCGTGCGTCGTGCTCACCCGTGTATAGAGTCGGGGGTCTGTAGCGCAGCTCCGCGGGAGTATAGCCTGGGCTGTACCGGACCTCCTGGTCCGGTAGAGTACTGTGCTGTCTTCGGGCGTGGTTCTCCTCCTCTTCCTCTTCGTCTTCAGTTAGGTCATCCAGTGCTTGTAGTCTCTGGTTTAGCCTCTCCACAGGATATGCTGCTCCTTCCCGGTTGCTAGGTCTCGCTTGGACCGGTGGGGGGAGGTGGTCTGTGGGGGGTATAGACCTCGTCTGTTGGTCAAGTTCAGGGTTGTTTACTCGGCTAGGGGATGCCGCCCTGGAGGTGTGTCTAGACGAGTTCCTGGAGCCTCTGGCGGAGGGAGAGGGTGTTGTCCGTCTGATCAGCTGTTCTATTAGTTGCGACTGCTGTCTGTCGCGCGCTGCGTCCCGTTGAGCACCGGCTCGTTCTCGGGCCACATTCTCTTCCATCTGAATGCGTCTTATTTCTAGACGTATCTGCTCGTGTTCGCTTCGCTGCTGGATCTGCAGTCGGTCGCGTTCAGCAGCGGCGTTCAGGCTGATGAGGAAGGCCTGCTGTAGGGTCCTCTCTGCCTCGCTGGGAGAAGGCGGTTGTATAGGGGAGCCTTCCCTCGGGGTACTCCTTGCGGAGCCTTGGAGCTCTATCTCCACGGTGCTCTCCCCGTCTTCTTCCGTGCCGAGTTCTCTCTCGGTAGCGTTGTATTCCTCCCGGGACTCATCGGGGACTACTTCTTCAGTACTGGCGGGGTGTGAAGTCATGTCTGGTTCCCACTGGTCCCCACCGTGAACTTGGTCAGTTACATTAGAGCCCGTAGGGGCCTCTATGGTCGGGGGAGTCTGGGCGTTGGGGTTAGACATACTTTTACTTTCTAGTTTTACCGCGTTTACTGTTAGTAGAAGACTAGGTCGTTGACTGACAGCGTAAGCCTCTAAGTACTGAGGGAGCCGTCGTTCGCGCTGCGGGCGTTGGTTAGGAGGATCGTTTCGTGGAGTGTTCATCATAGGCCATTTCAATATTAATAACACTATATTAATATTACACTAATTACCATCCGGCTCGAAGGACCAATTGTAACTGAGGGGTACAATTCCCTGACTGTATTACTAGATATGATACTTACTACCACTACCTTTGTACTTAATATTCGGCCACCCAGTACACGGCATAAATATATTATCATAAACACTCTCACGTAGATGAAACGGATCCAACACAAATGTACGAAGTCGAAGTATGCGTTTATTACTACACAGCAATGGTGTGTAGAGCAAGCACGTAATCACTTAATTACATTTATGAATTGAAATAGTATGCACTTTTATGGCAAAGAGTATTCGTCGGTATATCAATAGAGAATGTCCAATCTCTGATGGCGCAGGTGGTAAATATACGACCTGGAATAGTTAAGGAATAACAGCAATGATACTTTAATGATTATATACTAGATACACTAAGGGGGGGTTAATCCGGTCGCTTGTAAGCCGACAGGAGTAGGAGGGGGGGGGGGTAGAATCCGGCTGCCTCGTCCGGCCAAGGGTATCCCAGGTGAACCCACTGTAGTGCCGTTCAATGCGCCGGCGATCCTTGGACCACAGATGAAAGCAGGTGGACTCTTTGTGGGCCGGCTCTCTCCGGTCCACGGGGGAGAGACGTGAAGCGACCTCGTCTTGCAGAGCGTCTCCTCACCTTGCGTCCTCTCCAGGGGGGGGGGTTCCAACACACGGCAGTGTCGGGGGTCTTTATCCATGGAATAATCAAAGTATACAAAGCATAATCCGTGCCTGGGAAGGCGGGCTGTCGTCGGTAGAATCATCCGGTATACAGGTCCACTCGCTCGTCGGCTCTGGGGCTCCTCGGGTGCAGCTTCACGTAGGGTCAACCACCCTGGGTAAGCAGCCAGTTCTCTGCCCGAAACGATGGGGTACTGACTACGGTAGTATTCTCACCGCACGAAGCACTATATATTAACAGACTATTATTAGCTTAATAGACTACGTCCAACTCGACGATATAGTGCCAAATATGACTATTCAAATATTAATATACACGATGTCTCAATACCGATGGTAGGCGAACTTGGCCTTACTCCCACACGTGGCGTCGCGGGGAGGCTTTACGTCTGTGACTCTATTGGAGGGTAAGAAACTGGACTGAAAAGGAAGTCCTACTTTAGTAGCGCAGTATATATACGCACTATGAACAAATAGTCCCATTAGTGGTGCGGTAGCCAGATTCCTACGCGGAACTAGGACTTGTTCGTACATGTGGAGCGGTACGTTTGAACTGGGTCTGAGGGGTATGGCAGCCTGGCACCAAGGTCTCGACCAATAGTAGAATGGAGACTATTATGGGATGTTCAGTAGGCTAGAATGGATATTCAATGCATATTGTACAAGGAATATACAAGGGATATCAGGGAATATTAGAGAATATACAAATACAATTAAATATATATAAATAAATATATATATTCGGTTTAATCTGGCCCTTCACAACAGCAGGGCTATAACTTTTTAAATTCTATTGCTACATTGCCATTATTAGGGCCCATTCAAAGTCCTATATGTATTGTTCATTGTGTAGCAACGTTAAACTTTTTCATTCACATATTCATAGTAAAGTATGGTCTAATGTATAAGTATGTTTTCATCTCTTTCTGCAGCTTTCTCCAGAACGTGATCTATAGCCCCAAATGCATTATATTGATGATGCAATACAGTTTTATGGCAATCAGCGCGATATAAAAAACTCCAACTAGACGTACTTCTAGAAGTTACTACACGTCATCTGATGTTGACCGGATGGGCTAGGGGGTGTTTATAATTCCGTGGGCAGCGTTATACCAATCATCTAATGTGGGTCAAATGTTGATAATAGCAGTTAGTATCGAAGACGGTAACGTTACACGCTGAAACTCACCCCAGTCTCCGCGCGCCGTTGGGCGATCATCGTAGAGTTGAAATCTTATCATTATGGGATGTAAATTTACCCGGTCCATCTCCAGCTTGTATAATGGTATATACGTCCAAATCATGTTGTTTATCGAGTTATTGGCAATCGATCACTGTGTAGCGTGACGAGCCAGAGTCGCGGGACCTATAGCGAGCGCCCGGAAGTACTACGGACGTCTAGCACAACCTCTATGCCACTTCCTGTTAAAGCGATTGCGCCGATCGGCCACCAGATGGCGCTCCTGAACCGCCAGAGAGCTCAGTGGGTCCTGCTGGTGGATCTCAGGCCAGCGGAGGGGACATATGAATCCGATCGCAGATTTTTGAAATATTGATATAAGGACGCTGTACAGCGTCCCCCGGCAACTTGAGCATGGCCCGCAATGATGTCAAAACACGTTTCATGGCAGTCAAAGTGTTAACAATTGTGTGTATTGAGCTGTACTGTATTGTACCCATTCTGCAATCTGTTAATAAAGTTTTCAATCAATCAATCAATCAGTAGCGGAGATTGCGTTCGTCACCAACGCTGGAGACGCTGGGTTCGCGTGTTCGAATCCTGCTCCCGGCGTTGTCACCAGCTTGGCTGGCCGTTCACACTAATACAATTGGCAGTATTAGGGGGTGGGGAAAGCTGGCGGGTGGGTCCTGGGCGTTGTGGACAGCGACCCATACAGTTCGGTCGGGGCGCCTGATCAGCGAGGGTATGATCTGGAGAGAGGTAGTGCGGCCTCCCACACGTTACACTCTCCCAGTGAGAATCTGCACGGCCAGGCTGGCTGCCGGCTGGCTGCACATGCGTCGGAGGAAAGCATGTGACAGTCTCCGGCCTCTCGGACCAACAGTAGGGGAAAGTGCGCAACAACCAGGAAGGGGGTTGGGAATTGGCATAACGACTAACAGTGGGATGGGAGAAAAATCGGAAAAAGGAGGGGGAAAAAGATAATAAAAAAAAAAGAAAAATCTAAAAAGAAATAACACGATAACGGGGAAAAACAAAGTGGAGAGAGCACTGTCTCCAAAACACGTTATTTGGCACACACGTCAAACGACAGAGTGGTATACAAACAAAAGAGGAGAATACTTTGTCTCCAAAAGAGGGAAAGCAAAGGGGAGAAATCAAGTCTCCAAAAACACGACAGGGAATATACGTCCGACGACGATGCGGCATATACACATATGCGCGGGGCAGGAGCTTCTCTCACACACACACGCAGTGTGTTTCCCCGAGAGAAGCTCCTGCCCCACGCGCGCAGTCGGGAGGTTGTGTGTAAATGCACCGTGTCCCCCTCTCTCTCTCCCTCGCAGTCGGGAGCACTCGCATATCACTGTCAAAATATCATTGCGCGCGTGATTCCGATCCGTGCAATAATATTCACAGGGGTATATATTGTCATTTGAAACATGTTACCAATGCATTGTCCCGTGGGATTATGCCCCCCCGCGGTGACATTAATTAGTATCCCCCTCAATCTCTCTATATCTCTCTCTGTCTGCCAGTGCAGACTGTGGATGACTGTCACTCAAAGCACTTATGGGCAGAGCCCAGCCCAAAACAGCTTGAAATCTTGATGTGGAAAAATGCTGCTTTAGAGTACTTGATTAGAACTACAAAACAATGAATTTTTTGGAAATAAAACTTTACAGATGTGTTCCATAGACTCACAGGAATTGTGTAAAGTTGCCCAAATAGTGAAAGCAATAGCAAGACACGGGACCTTTAACATAACGGATTGACATGATAACAAAGAACAGTGAACATACTTATCCTCCCATGGCAAGGAGCGATAAGACTTACTCACATAGGTGTACTCATGGATAGTCTGGCGATCGACTCACGGTGTCAGTAGTGACACGGAAGAGTATATAAAGCCACCTTAACTAGACACACCAGGTGCCAATGAATGCAATCAGGGCGGAGAGACAGGTCAAATACCACCAGGTAACGCTAGGGCTTTGCTCCCTGAGGAGAGCAAAACCCCAAACGTTACAGCTTATCCCTATCCGTAGGGCACGAGTACTTTGTGTTTTATTATCATCTTTTTTTTTTCAGGGATGGGGATTTTACAAGCCTGTGTCTGTGTCTTGGTTGATTAGAGTCCTCACTAAATACAATTTGAATGATGTCTAGAACTGGCTTTTAAAACGTCAAATGATGTTTAGCTAACCTTACAAAATCAACAGTCATCTATGTTGCTTCTATTTGGCTACAGGGGGGTTTGGGATTCAGCTGTTTCAGCAGCTTTCCCCTCAAAATGTACGTGATTCAGCTTCATTAGATATCTATATTATATATTAAAGATCTAATTAGAGATCTAAATCCTCTTGAAGATTGCAAAGGAAATCATCAACCTACCATTAAGGCTCTTTCAGGAGTTGTTTTGTTAACAGTTTATAACTGGTGAACTCTGTCATCAATGGAAAATCAGATAATAGAGTTTCACTAGCATAGCAAATATGGTAGAGGAGCGAATGAATGAATGAATGAATGAATGAATGAATGAATGAATGAAAACTTTATTAACAGATTGCAGAATGGGTACAGTGCAGTACAGCTCAATACATACAATTGTTAAGGGGATGCAGACCAGAGAAAGACTTTCGACTTGTTTACACCAGGGTCCCCCATTTCCAATTCATCGTAACATATATGACATACAGATAGACAGTACTGCTACATCTATACATTTATGACATACCAGATTTGCAATTACAGTACTGTATTTGTGATACAAAAAGAGTCCAGAAAGAAAAGAGTATATACATTAGGCGTAGAAACTGTACATTGGATTGGGTAGGTGGGGGTGGGACTGTACATTGGAGGTGGTTGGGGGGGGGGGGGGGGGGGTGGGTAGGAGTGTGGGGGGGGGGGGGGGGGTTGGGTAGGAGGGGTGGGTGGGGACTGTACATTGGAGGTGGTTGGGGGGGGGGGGGGGGGGTAGAACTCGTTCTACTCGTGGTAGGAGGGGTGGGTGGGGGACACTGTACAACTGTACAAACACCACTGTACATTGGATTATTGACAAGACCATACTTGGTAATTTACTGTACATTGGCGGGGGTTGTGTTCGGACATTTACAGGGGCCAGTTTCGAGTTGCAGTCTCCCTTAGGTGTTTTTTGAGAGTGTTTTTGAAAGTGGGTAGTGATTCACATTCCTTTACAGCTTTGGGTAGGGCGTTCCACATTGATGTGGCATAATTGCGAAACGTGTTTAGTCCCTTGTTTGAGCCGAATCTGGGTTTAACATGATTTGTGGAGCTCCCTCTGGTGTTGTGATCGTGGTATTCACTGACCTTTGGGAAGTATTTAGTCATGTACATGGGTACCTTGGTCGTGTAGTGTATCTTGTAGACCAGGCCCATTGCAAGTTGCTGTACTCTGTCGTCTACTCTAAGCCATCCTAGGTTGTCAAAGTGGGCAGGGGTGAGGTGGGTTCTAGGAGTAAGGTCAAGCAGTAGTCTGACCAGTTTGTTTTGAGATGTTTGTAATTTTGTTTTTAGCGCCTTTGAGGTGCTTTGGTACCATGAGGTGCAAGCATAGTCGTAGTACCCTTGAATGAGTGCTCCTGCTAGAGTCTTCAGGGTATTCTTGTTTACCAGTGAGGAGATCCGGTACAAGAAACGAGTTCGTTGGTTGACTTTTTTTATTACATTGGATGCCATTTTGTCACAGGAAAGATTTGCCTCTAGGATGGAACCCAGGTAGGTAATATCTTCTTTCCTTGTGACAATATTGTCACCCACTGTAACTGAGAAGCCGTCGGTCTTGCTGAGTTTGTTATTTGAACCGAAGAGAATGGACTCTGTTTTGCCCATGTGTAATGATAGTTTGTTATCAGCGAGCCATATGCAGATTTTGCTTAGTTCTGAGCTGAGGGTTTTTTCAACCTGTAATTTGTTCTTGTCAGAGACCAGCAGGGCTGAGTCGTCCGCAAACAGGAACAAGTTGCAGTCACAAGCTGACGACATGTCATTTGCATAAATTAGGAACAGTAGCGGACCTAGTATGCTTCCTTGTGGAACACCACAGTTTACTGTGAGGGGGGGGGATAGGGTACCGTTTACCTCCACCATCTGCTCTCTCCCCTCCAGGTAGGATTGCATCCAGCTCACTGATAGACTATCAAAACCAATTGCTTTTAGCTTGTCAATCAGAATGGTGTGATTGACAGTGTCGAAGGCCTTTTGTAGGTCCAGCATGACCATGCCGCAGTATTTGCCCGCGTCCACCTCTTGTTTGATGTGGTCGTTTAAATAGAGAAGGCATGTGTCAGTGGAGTGGGATGTTCTGAAGCCAGATTGGAATTCGTAGATTAGATTTTTTTCCGCAAGGTATTTTTCGACCTGTTCGTATAAAATTTTTTCCATGACTTTCGAGATGGAGGTAAGGATAGAAACAGGGCGGTAGTTGCCTGGGTCTAATTTACTGCCTTTTTTGTGCAGAGGGGTCACTCTCGCAATTTTGAAGTCCTTGGGGACATGTCCCTGTTTTATAGAGAGGTTTATTATGTGTGTGATGACTGGGGTGATGGCGGCTGCTGAGTCTCTGAGGAATTTGGAGGGGATGTTGTCATGGCCAGTGGCCTTGTTAGGTTGGAGGGCGCTCAGTTTTTTGAGTACCTCATCTGTTGTTACCATTTCCAGTTTGAAGTCGTCTTTGTGGACCCCTAGGTTTTTGTAGTAAGCTACTATGTGTTCTACCCCATAATGCCCTGAGTGGGAGGGTAGTTTGTTTACCAGTGTTGTGGCTATGTTTGTGAAGAAACTATTTAAGTAATTGGCTACATCCAGCTTTTCTGTGATGAGCGTGTTGTCCGTCTTTATGTTTATGTTTGAGAATCTGGTTTTAAGTTTTTTACTGCAGCCTAGTTGGTTATTGAGTAATTTCCAAAGTTCACGCGGTTTGTTTTTGTTTTCCTCGGTTTTGTCATTGATGAATTTTTTCTTTGCTGTTTTGATCATGGAGTTTACATCATTTCTTAGTCTGTTTCTTTCCAGTTTGAGCGTATGCTATTATACAAAAATAAAAGTCAAAACAAGGGCGCGTGTGTACAAGTCAGGGTCTCCCCGGCTGTATGAAAATCACTCAAACTATTACTGTGAGAACTGGGGTCTGGAGCACAGCCCAATTGCTGAATACACGAGAAGAGATAGGAGTGGTTTCAAGGGTGTTTAATGTCAATTGAGCAACACAGGAATTGGGGGAAATAGAACGGGGTTATGTTCTGTCTTGTGGCTGCCGCGGCGGCAGTGAGCAAGCAAGCGGTCCTGGTGCTTGTCTTGGGAGCTGCTGGGTTGCAGCGGGAGAACAAGTGTTCCTCTTCGGGAACAGGTGACGTCCAGGCAGGGACGGCAGTCCTTTGGGGCACAGGAGAGAAACAGGTTAGAGTAAGGCAAATACATGGTTGGTATCTAGCAGAGCTTTCGGCAGAGACGTCGTACCTGGGCAGTGGTAATTAATACCACGACAGCTTCTGGTCAGCGTCGAGGTGTAGAAGTAGTCCCCCCATCAGGGAAGGATTGAGTGCAGCTGTGGAGAGTGGGGTGCTTGACCGCGTGCGAATTAGGGGGATGAAATACAGCTGGGCGTATGAGGGTAAAGGAAGGGGTGACTGGAGAAAGAGAGGATGAGGAGGAGTGTGCAGTGGATGGAGAGGGGGATGAAGAGGAGCGTGTGGAGGACGTGAGGGGAAAAGGAGGGGGAGTGAAGTAGGCCCGTGCTGTGATTATGACAGGACCCCCCCCTCTACGGGCGCCTCCCGGTGGCCCAGGCTTGTCAGGGTGAGCCCGATGAACGTCCCGGACGAGATCCGGGTCCAGGATCATCGACCGGGAGATCCAGCTCCGCTCCTCCGGGCCGTAGCCCTCCGAGTCGACCAGGTACTGGAAGCCGCGGCCGCGTCGCCGCACGCCCAGCAATTCCCGGACCACGTAGGCTGGGTGGTCGTCTATCACCAGCGGAGGAGGGGGCTCTGGAGCAGGGGGAGACAGGGGACTGGGAGCTGGGAGACATGGAAGGAAAGGTGAATGCGCATATGGGGGGGGAGCTGGAGCTTGACAACAGAGGGATTTATGAGGGACAGGATCTTGTAGGGCCCCACGAAACGGGGGGTTAGTTTCCGTGAGACGGATTTGAGTGGCAGGTCCCGAGATGAGAGCCATACCATCTGACCTGGTACATAGGCGGGATCCGGGGTCCGGTGGCGGTCGGCGAAGCGCCGGTTCTGGTCCGCAGTCCGGAGCAGCGCAGCCCTCGTCTCCTCCCAGATCGTCCTGCAGCGACGGAGATGGTCTTGCACCGACGGCACGGCGATCTCCTCTTCCTGGGCAGGGAACAGCGGGGGTTGGTAGCCCAAAGATGACTCAAAGGGGGACTGACCTGTGGCCGCCGAAGACAGGGAATTGTGGGCGTATTCAACCCATGGCAGGAAGGCGCTCCAGCCGGAGGGGTCCCAGGCTGTCACGCAGCGGAGTGCGGATCCCAGGTCCTGGTTGGCCCGCTCCGACTGGCCGTTGGTCTGTGGGTGGAACCCGGAGGAGAGGCTGACCGTGGCCCCCAGAGCCCGACAGAAAGCCATCCAGACCTGGGATATGAACTGAGGGCCCCTGTCGGAGACGATGTCTGCCGGGATCCCATGGAGTCGGAAGACGTGGAGTACCATCAGGTCAGCAGTCTCTGCAGCAGAGGGGAGTTTGGGAAGAGCAACGAAGTGCACAGCCTTTGAGAAACGGTCAACAATGGTGAGGATGGCAGTGTTACCGTGTGAGAGGGGAAGGCCGGTGACGAAGTCCAGGGCGACGTGCGACCAGGGCCGACCGGGGACTGGGAGCGGACGAAGGAGCCCGGCGGGCGGTCGATGGGAGGCCTTCGCACGAGCACAGACGGTGCACGCCAGGACGAAAGCGCAGGTGTCCTCTCTCATGGTGACCCACCAGAAGTGCCTCTTCAGCAGGGATAGTGTCCGGTCGATCCCCGGGTGGCACGCGAACCGGGAAGCGTGAACCCACTCGAGCACCTGGGAGCGGACAAGGTCAGGGACAAAAAGCCGGTTAGGTGGACCGTTACCTGGGTCCGGCTGGGCACGCTGTGCCTCCCTGACGATGGACTGGATCTCCCAGGTGGCGGTGGCCACCAGACAGGAAGTGGAAAGGATGGTGTCGGGGTGTGTGGGACCCTCCTCAGGGACGAACTGCCGGGAGAGGGCGTCTGGCTTGGTGTTCTTGGAACCAGGCCGGTAGGTCAGGGTGAAATTAAACCTAGCGAAGAACAGCGCCCAGCGAACCTGGCGAGAGTTCAGGCGCTTGGCCGTTGAGACGTAGGCGAGGTTCTTGTGGTCCGTCCAAACCAGGAAGGGGACCTCCGATCCCTCCAGCCAGTGCCTCCATTCCTCCAGGGCTAGCTTGACCGCTAGGAGCTCCAGGTTCCCGATGTCGTAGTTGACCTCGGCTGGGGTTAGGCAGCGTGAGAAAAAGGCGCAGGGGTGCAGCTTCTGGTCGGTGGCGGAGCGTTGGGAAAGAACCGCCCCCACTCCGGTGCAGGAGGCGTCCACCTCCACCACGAACTGGCGGGACGTGTCCGGCTGGACGAGGATGGGAGCGGTGGTGAAGCGCCGGCGCAGCTCGGCGAAGGCGGAGTCCACTGCGTCGGACCAGACGAAGGGCACCGAAGGCGAGGTGAGTTGGGTGAGGGGCGCCGCGACCAGGCTGTAGTCCCTGATGAAGCGCCGATAAAAGTTGGCAAATCCCAGGAAGCGTTGGAGCTGTTTGACGTTGGTGGGACGGGGCCAGTCGGACACCGCTCTGATCTTCTCGGGGTCCGCCCGGATCTTGCCGCCCTCAATGATGTAGCCGAGGAAGCCGATGGAGGAGACGTGGAACTCACACTTCTCCGCCTTGACGAACAGCTTGTTCTCCAGAAGACGCTGGAGGACCCGGCGGACGTGCTGGACATGCTCCTCCATGGAGCGGGAGAAGATCAGGATGTCGTCTAAGTAGACGAATACGGAGCGGTGGAGTACATCACGGAGAACGTCATTGACGAGGGCCTGGAAGACAGCAGGGGCATTGGTCAGTCCAAAGGGCATTACCTTGTACTCGAAGTGGCCGAGTGGTGTCTTGAAGGCCGTCTTCCACTCGTCTCCCTCCCGCATGCGGACAAGGTGGTAGGCGTTCCTGAGGTCCAGTTTTGTGAAGATGGTGGCACCTTGCAGGGGCTCAAAAGCAGAGTCGATTAAAGGCAGGGGGTATTTGTTCTTTACCGTGATGTTGTTGAGACCCCGGTAATCGATACAGGGGCGAAGGGAACGATCCTTCTTGGAAATGAAGAAGAATCCTGCGCCGACAGGAGAGGAGGAGGGGGTGCTTATGCCCGAGGCCAAGGATTCGTGAACGTACTTCTCCATTGATTCTCTCTCTGGGCGCGAGAGGTTGAACAGGCGACTAGCGGGGAGTGGCGCCCCGGGGAGTAAATCAATGGCGCAGTCATATTGGCGATGAGGAGGCAGGGAGAGAGCCTGTTGTTTGCTAAAAAACGCTTTTAAATCATGGTAGGCCGGCGGAATTGCAGACAGATCAATGTTCTCATTGGGGGGGTGCGAACCGGCGCCCTCTAGTGGCGGCCGAGCCGACTGCAGACAAGCGACGTGACAGTGAGCGCTCCAGCTGGTCACTAGGCCGGTAGGCCAATTGATAACGGGATTGTGTAACTTGAGCCAAGGCATGCCCAGGACAATGGGATTGTGGGGAGAGTTGGTAACGTGAAACCGAATATTCTCGCTGTGATTCCCGGATAGCAGAAGGCGAAGGGGTACGGTGTGGCGAGTAATCCGCGTGAGAAGTTTCCCGTTTAACCCCCGGGCGTCACGGGGTATCAGCAAGGCGTCAGTAGCGATGTTGTAATGGGAGACTATTCCGGCGTCGATGAGGTTCTCGTCGGCCCCTGAGTCAACCAGGGCAGATAACGGGAGTGATTGGTTATTCAGACACAGCGTGGCGCGGAATAGCATGTTTGGGCCGGAGCTGGGAGCGATATCAAGACTCGAACAGACGCCCAGCGCTACTGTCGAGCCCCATCGTTTGGGCGAAGCGAGCATGAGGCAACGGAGTGACCTGTTTGACCGCAGTACAGGCATGCTCCTGTAGCGAGCCTGTGTCTGCGTTCGCTGGGAGGGAGACGTGAGCGGTCGAGATACATGGGCTCGGAGGAACTATTTTCTTCAGCGCGGGCGGCGCGACGAGGCGGACCGGGTATAGGCGAACGAGCGGTGCTAGCTTTCTCTCGACGACGTTCCCGAAGACGCAGGTCCAGTTCCCTGGCCAAATGGATTAGCTCGCTCAGGGAGGTGGGTCTCTCTTTGGACGCAAGCTTGTCTTTAATAGCGTCGTTCAAGCCCTGGCGAAAAGCGCCTCGCAACGGTGTGTCCCCCCAGTTGGAGCCGGCGGCGAGGATGTGGAAATCGATACCGTATTCGCTTACGCTGCGGCTTCCCTGGCGGATCGAAAACAAGCCGGAGGCCCCCTCTGAGCCATCTGGAGGGTGGTCAAACACTTTACGCATGTCGTCGACGTACTCGGAGTACGAATTGCAGAGGAAGGAATTGTTAAAGTGGAGAGCGGTGGCCCATTTCAACGCCGCGCCCGTGAGCAGCGCCGACAGGTAAGCTACTTTAGACCTATCGCTGTGAAACGTGTGGGGTTGTTGTTCAAACACTAACGAGCACTGGAATAAAAACGCACGGCATTTGGAGACGCTTCCGTCGTAACGTTCTGGTGCGGGGACAGGGGGTTCTCTATGCGGGGGGCTTGGTGCAGCGGGGGTAGAGGCTGGTAGGCCCTGCTGTGCCAAGTGTGCCTCGATACGTAGATACTGTGTTTCTCGCTCAACGGAGTCGAGGGCGAGAGCGGCCAGCTGCGCCGTGACGGCGTCTAGGGAGTGAGCGAGTTGGTCAACCCGGGCGGTCTGGCCGTTGATGATACTCACAGACTGCTTCTGAAACTTCTTCCATTCCTCGGTCTCGTGTACAGCTGGTGCTGTCATCGTTAGGTCGTGGTATTCTGTGAGAACAGCCCAATTGCTGAATACACGAGAAGAGATAGGAGCGGTTTCAAGGGTGTTTAATGTCAATTGAGCAACACAGGAATTGGGGGAAATAGAACAGGGTTATGTTCTGTCTTGTGGCTGCCGCGGCGGCAGTGAGCGAGCAAGCGGTCCTGGTGCTTGTCTTGGGAGCTGCTGGGTTGCAGCGGGAGAACAAGTGTTCCTCTTCGGGAACAGGTGACGTCCAGGCAGGGACGGCGGTCCTTTGGGGCACAGGAGAGAAACAGGTTAGAGTAAGGCAAATACACGGTTGGTATCTAGCAGAGCTTTCGGCAGAGACGTCGTACCTGAGCAGTGGTAATTAATACCACGACAGCTTCTGGTCAGCGTCGAGGTGTAGAAGTAGTCCCCCCATCAGGGAAGGATTGAGTGCAGCTGTGGAGAGTGGGGTGCTTGACCGCGTGCAAATTAGGGGGATGAAATACAGCTGGGCGTATGAGGGTAAAGGAAGGGGTGACTGGAGAAAGAGAGGATGAGGAGGAGTGTGCAGTGGATGGAGAGGGGGATGAAGAGGAGCGTGTGGAGGACGTGAGGGGAAAAGGAGGGGGAGTGAAGTAGGCCCGTGCTGTGATTATGACAATTACATATCGTTTGTTATTCAGAAAGAAGAATATACAGATTCTGAACTGGAATCCTGACTGTGATTTTCTCCAGTGGCAGCTAATGCTAACTAGTGAGACCTCTTTCCTTGCAGTCTCTTTGGCTTCACTCATAGCATTGACATTTTAATTAATTCAAATTAGTCAGAAAAAGATATATATATTTTTTCCCCCTCTGGCTTCACTCTGAATTACATATTATTTCTGTGAAAGATGATGCTACGATGACCATGCAAGATGAAGGCCCGTTCATCTCCGCCTCAGCCAGCATCCATTCCAAACATAATAAAAATCCCTGCGGTGAGCAACGCAGGTCTTGATGCCCTCCAACGCGCTTTATCTCTCAAGGTTCGGAAGCAGTGTGAACACATTATAACAACATTTACATTACATGTAGATTTAGATTAAAATAGATGTACAGAAACCATGAAATTGTGTGCAATTCTTATTTAAAATAGAATGAAAACTTTAAAATAATGTAAACCCACATACTGTACCTCCATCCAAATAAAAACAAACAAACATGGGTCTTGCTCCACTGCACCTGCCAACCACCCCTATATAAACACATGACGGAAGCAGAAATGTAAACCGTGCATCTTCACTCTATAGATTGACTGAGCCCCTGTAGGTGCAGAAAATGCCTTTGATATTTTATAATAATGATAATAATAATAATGCACTTTATTTGTATAGCACTTTTCATACAGAAATAGCAGTTCAAAGTGCTTCACGTAAAAATACAGGCATAAGCGAGCATAAAAAAAAAGTCACATTAGGATCTAAATATAGGATTTCTACACGTTTAATATATAAACATGAAAATTGCAGCACAAAAGATTTACTAGTTGCGGCTAACATCTTTACCAATGATGGTAAGAAAGAAATACTATATGGTAAATGGCTGCTTTTTAATATAGCGCTTTTATCCAAAGCGCTTTACAATTTGTTACTCACATTTTACCCATTCACTCACACATTCACACACCGACGGTGGAGGCAACCATGCAAGGTGCCAACCTGCTCATCGGGAGCAAAATAGGGGTGAAGTGTCTTGCTCAAGGACACATCGACACGCTGC
The DNA here is from genome assembly GCF_963971535.1 of Notolepis coatsorum. NCBI lineage: Eukaryota > Metazoa > Chordata > Actinopteri > Aulopiformes > Paralepididae > Notolepis > Notolepis coatsorum. The sequence goes on along the minus strand of NC_140166.1, from coordinate 72,597,122 downwards.
CCGGGAGAAGAGCGGGGATCGAACCGGGAACCTCCGGATTGCCAGACGACTGCTCTACCTGCAGAGCCACTGTCACCCCCCTCCCCCTGATATACTAATACAACCCAAAAAATCACAGAGCAGAGGAATGTGTACTCTCTGAAAGTTCAGAAGCAGTGTGAGTGCAAACTAGTGAAAGAACTTGGACTAAACCGCCCACACTGGAGGAATCCATTACTTTAGTTTTTTCCTACACAAAATACTAGCTTAGAATCATCATGCATGAACTCTATACCTTGGAATGAGTACAGAAAACCGTTGGAAGAGTAGGAGCAGAACTAACCATCTTATCTGTAAGATGTGCCAATCAACTTGTGTCTCTCTTTCTCTTTTTTTCTCCCGGTCTATCTCTCTTCCTCTCTCACTCACTCGCTTTCACAGTAGCAGCTAACAGTACATTATGGTTATTAGTACAGCCGCAACTCTCTTTCTTTGTCTCTCTCTTTGTCAGTCTCTTTCACAGTAACGTTAGCGGCTAAAGGTTACGTTATGGTCAGCCGCATCTCACTGATTATGTTTCTGGGGGCATATGGACAAACCATCTTGGTCACGATCTGTTTCTCTTTGTCTATAGGTTCAGTTCTTTGTATTGTGTTTCTGCCTATAGGTCCTCTATGTAGTTCTATGTTTAGCATGTTCACATCTAGACCATGTAGCGCTATGTTCAATATGTTCCCTGTCTAGTTTCTATAGTTCTTTGTTATTCTGAGTCTTCCCAGCTGTCTTGTGTCTGTAATCACCACAGGTGTTCCCATTCGTCTTTATCCGCATGTGTTCAGTTTGTCAGATCATTGTTTTAAAGTAAGAAGTTGCTCCTACGTGTTGTTCCTACATCTGTTATCAGTATAAGACGGTGTCTATTCTACTACATGTTATTCTACTCAGTTATTTCTAGTTAGGTCTGTCAGCACGGCTGTCAGCTTTTTTTGTTATTTTGTGCCTGCTTTTCAATAAACTCACCCATTTATAAAAATAAAATAAAAAATGTCTTCAGTTTATTTGATCAGGGACAGTGCATATCAATCAACAGTTATACATTTATAAATGAATACAAATAAAAAAAACTGTAAATATACCAAAATTAGCAGGGTTGCTAGTTTTCAGTTGTAGTCCCTGGCTATATGTTTAAGCCAGAAAGGTTTAATGCCTCTCCTGTTTATCTGCATTTGGGTCCTCTACTTCAAACCTGTTGCAATCTTAACATTTTGAGGTGCACACTCATCCCATGTGATTCGAATTTTGAGAACCTCACTCACCAAAAGGTTAAGCGGACAGGCTTAAGAAATACACCACTGACACTAGCCCACAAATGTACATGAATAATATGACTATAAATATGAAGAATCTATGCAAAGTCAATCGGGTCAAGCTCCTGTTTGTACAAGCTGACTGAGGCTCACTGAAATGTACTCCACTATCTGGTCGTCTTCGGATCGGTGCTTCCAGTCATCCCGATCCTCCATGCATCTGGCTAGCGCGCTGGTACTTTCTGCTCCCGCATCTCTCCTGAGTACGTCCACATACGTTAATGTGAGACGTCCTCGTGATCGATGCCTGTGTGTTGGCTCCCACAGCACACAAGTTTGCTGGTTGGCAGCTCATGGTGTCTCTGGCAGTGACACCATGCTCACAGTGCTCACACGTCAGCTTGTACAGACAAGAGCTTGATCCCATTGACTTTGCAGTCGTTGTTTTGTGGCTAACTATCCGGAGCTACAGTAGTGTGACATCGCAGCATGGATTGAGAATGGACTCTACGATCAACATCATCATTGGTAAGAGAGAAATAGGGCCAAAAGTCAGAACTATCCCTTTAGTACAATTGTTATTTTTTTGGTCTCCCAGCACGAGATGTAAATTGGTTAGATGTGTGCTCTTTATCGCTCTACGGGCCGTCAGTGATGCCAGATGTGCATCATTCATCTGTGGCTCATTAGCGGACATACTCCTCCGGACTCTTGCTTGCTGCTGCTGGAGCCTCTCGCAGGGCTCTCTGGGTTAGGACAGATTACCTACGGTATCCCCTGTTACATTTATTTGCTAACACTTCAGTACACAGTGGTGCAATGTAGAGTGAAACCCAAGGGCATGTATGCTGAGTTAGAAATAAGTAATGCTGACAATATCAATATCACCTGTCATTTTCAATCAGTGTTACCATAATTATATCAGACTGCACACACAAAATTCGATTTGATTTGATTTGATTTGATCTTTATTTATCTCGAACAACCATAAACACACAAAATTGTAATAACAAAAAATAACAAACTAAATAAAAAGATAAAATACAAATAAAATTAAATATATCTTCCTAGACATGGAAGCTATAATCAACATAGCTCAAGACAAATGGTTTTGTTCGAGAAGGGACAGAAAGGAGCAAAGCTTATCTGGTCCTGCCCCTTCCTTACAATATCATATTAATATGTAATAATAAGTTATTTATCAATATCAAAAAAGTATATACAGAGCCACAAAACTAGTCCAATTTGAGAGAGGAGAGACACTGTAGCTGCATTGTTTACATTTCTTAACAGAGCTGGCACATTCTGCATTGGGGGGGCCAGATTGCTTGCTGTAAGAGCCAGTTTGCCCATATCTTCCGTCCTTTGTGAAAACAAAAATCAGGCCTTGATAGGAAGGGGTCATATCTAAAGTCAACAAAGTGTCCCGGGTTCCCAGGCTCTGAGAAGCCAAGAGGCAATTAACCCTGCTGACGCGAGGCAGGCAGACCGGTGTTGAGACCGATACGCTCCAATGACTGGTCGCCATGGTTGTGATACATAGACACGTCACAGTTCTGCTGCCGGGAAAAGCTTGTATCTTCAGAAATACCCACTTTTCAGTAATTAAAGCTACAATTCTGAATTTATCTTAAGCCTTTCACTACCACACGACAGAAGGTTAACCATACCACACTACAGAGTACAGACGGTTACCGTAATTTTTTTCTGTACCTAGTTTTCAAGTACAATATGGCTCGGCATGGTCGCCCATCAGAGGAGATTAGTGGATAAAACAGCTGGCACACCTGTACTTCTAGACTATGTGATTGAGTTTACCTAACAGACCTACTGCCTTCTGCTATTATGCACCCTGGGCACAGAGTGTTTTACAAGGCCTCATTAAATCAGACATATAGCCTACTACTTCCACAGTTTACAAATCTGATCCATGTTGCTTTACAGGAAGAGCGTTATTATTTCTCATAGACATGACAAGGCTCCTCCTTCCCTTATGTGTTGTGTGGTTTGTATGCATTTTGCGCTCTGTTGTCATTTGTGGTTGCTGCTGTCTTGGCCTGGACTCTTGGAAGTCAATGAGTCATCTTGGTTTAAAAAATAAAGCAATAAAATAAGAAATGCAAATTAAATGAAAGGAATGTGTAGATTCGATCTGCCCCTACGCTGGAGACATTTAAGGCCCGTCTAAAACCCCACTTTTATTCCCAGCCTTCGATTAATCCTGATTCTCCCACACCCTAACCCACACACTCCCATGCAATTTTATCCTGCCCCCTCCCTCTTGTATCTCTTCTTGTGCTCCTCTGTCCCCGGTGTGCTATACTGTACTTTGTGCTCCCCTATCCGCTTGTCCTATTTTCTGAATGTACTGTCCTGTCCTGTTGTGCCTTTTTGTATTTGTGTATTTTATAGGACATTGATTTTATGCTTTGACTGTACTGTACAGCACTTTGGTTGTCTCTCGAGCTTTTAAATGTGCTCTATAAATAAATTACTTGACTTGACTTGACTATGAATGTGGCCAGACTGAGTTTCATTGACCAGTGTAGCAAAAGTGCAGAGACATTTCACTTTAAAGTTTCACAAAGAAACTCACCCTTCTATCTAATCAGAGAAGCCGATTTTGGAGCAAAATTCTAACAATAATAAAAAAATCAAAAAATTAAAAAAAATCTGCATTTCTGACAGGTTTGATCTTTATAATGGAGGACAATGTATTATTGTTTCAGTACAAATAATGGATGAGATCTGCACTCTGTCAGTTAAAACTTAGAAGTTTATGTATTGGAGGCTGAAATCAGTGCATTCCCATTGGCTGTTCTCTCTGTCAACCCCTCCCACCCATTATTATCATTCTCCACTATCTGATAAGGTAGAAATACAGAAAAATACCTAAAAACCACAGACCCTGGACGTGGGTACAGGAGAACACTCCTTGACTAAGCACTGAGATAAAAAAAATAATAAAATTCAAATCCGCCGTCACAGCTGACCCACACGCCCTCCTCCTTCTCTCCTTCCTATCCGGAAGGGTCTGTGGAGGAGGAGGAATCCCCTGGCGTCTCCAGTTGCCCCCATCAGCCCCGCAGACCGCCCTCCTCTTTTCACCACCACCCTGCTATGTACTGATCGCTGTTGCCGTGACAACCGTGCAGCCAGCCAGGCTCACTCTCTCTCTCTTGCCTGCCCCTTTCTCTTTCTCTCTGCCTCTCCTTCTCTTTCGCTCTCTCTCTATCTCTCCCTATATCTCTGTTTCTATCTCACTCCCCCCTCTCTCTCTCCCCCTCTCTCTCTCCCCCCTCTTTCTCTCTCCCCCTCTTTCTCTCTCCCTGTTCTCTCTGTCTCACTCCCTGTTCTCTCTGTCTCTCTCTCTCTCTCTCTCTCTCTCTCTCTCTCCCCTCTTTCTCTCTCCCTGTTCTCTCTGTCTCACTCCCCTTTCTCTCTCTCCCTGTTATCTCTGTCTCACTCCCTGTTCTCTCTCTCTCTCTCTCTCTCTCTCTCTCTCTCTCTCTCTCTCTCTGTCTGTACACAGGCTATTCTGTTCTTCCAGAAGGAGGGAAGGAAAAAGAAAAGGTGGACTCTTCCCTAGCCTCCCCTCCCCTCCCCGCTGAGAAGAGAGGCTGGCCGACCACTCAAACAGGCCAGAGGTTGTTACTTCTTTCTCTGGAACCCACCCACCCCCCCTGTGTACAGTAAAGGTCACATGTGTACTCCAGCACAAATGGATTTAATCGTGCAGCCTTGAGAAGAAAAGGAGGGGGCGAAAAGCCAGCGTGAAGGTGACAGAAGTCTTGTCTTCACATACAATGTCCCTCTGAGATGCATACTGTACATAATGGAGGTGTTTCACAAGAGGGCTCTGAGGTGCTTACTGTACATAATGGAGGTGTTTCACAAGAGGGGTCATTTGCGGCGCCCCCTGAACCAGGTAGGGGTTCAATGTCTTGGACAAGGATAGACACATTGGCTGTAATGGAGGATCGAACCTGTGACCTTCTGGTAATGGAACGGCCTCTCCAACCATTGAGGGACCCGTCATTTACACCCGTCTCCACTGTTCAAACTGTCTCCTTCTGTTGCCTCTCCAGCCGTTGTGAAGCGTCTACCATGTACCAAGGACACACAGTGTCATAGATTCTAAGCATTCTCGACACAAAGTGCCATGCCTGTGAGCTGCCACTAGGGGCAGAGAGGTCAAGTGTGAGTGATTGTTGACTGAATTAGTGAGTTGAATTAGAGTAGACCACTGCACTTCCGCGTTACATTGAGCTCATGTGAGAGAGAGCAGGGGGAGAAAATTGAATGTGGATGAGAGCCTTGACATTAAGTGGTTGTAGCTACGGCTGTGGGGGAGCTGGAGACATGATCCAATAGACTTTTATACGCCTGAGTCTCCTGAACACGGAGATACCAGTCCCAAGTCGATCTGCACTTTCTCGGCCGAGCTATAGTCACTTTTCCGCATCTACTCCCCAACTCTGCATGCGCAGATTGATAAACCTAGATCTCTGGACAATCCAGAGAGACTCCGTGGGCAATCTGCGCATGCGCACGGGGAGTAGGTGCTGAAAAAGTGACTATAGCTTGGCTGAGAAAGTGCAGATCAACTTGGGATTGGTCTCTCCGTGTTCAGGAGACTCAGGCGTATACATGTCTATTGTATCAAGTCTCCAGCGCCCCCACAGCCGTAGCTACAACCACTTAATGTCAAGGCTCTCATCCACATTCATTCATTTTCTCCCCCCGCTCTCTCTCCCATGATTTCAGAATACCGGAAGTGTTGCAGTGGTCTATTGTTGGTCATGAGCTGTGTCTCAATTCAGGGGCCATGTTCCTTCGAAAGACGCGTGTCCTTTGTAAGCCATGAAGGCCGAACCGAGTGTTGTTACCTGAGACGGTCTGGTCTACTCGGAAGACTGGGGTTGACACATGCCCAGTTGAAAGGAGAAATCCTCTCGGTGTCAACATGGGTATACTTATTCTACTATTAATTGGATCCAGAGAAGCTCAAAATGGCAGACAGCGTCATTTGAATCAGATGGATAAAGCAATGATTTTATCCAGGTTCTTTGATTATTGCCACTTCCACTAAGTGTATTAATCTAGCTACTAACTGGGGAGACTGATAGATTACAGATGAAGCGATATAGCAGGACGATCAGTTACGATAGTTAAACCTCATGTTGAACGGAGATTCCCGCAGTTGAACTGGGCGTCAACCCCAGTCCTGTCGCAGCTGCTCCGCCTCACATCTCAAATGTTCAGATCCACCTGGTAAATGAGTCTTTTCTGTGCGTTACAAAAAATTACTTTAGTAATACTTGCCACTCTGACGTTAATTATTCTGTCAATGGAAGCTGACAAATAGTCTCGGGGGAACAAACCGGGACTATGATTTTTTTTGGGGAGATGCCAAGAGTGTCCCGTCGACTAAATGCATTGTTCCCTCCATCCAGACTGACAGCGAGAAAATGCCAGCAGAGATTGTCCAGCCTGATGCTGTAAAAGGCAGCAATACGATTCATACATGTTTTTTCCTGAGCACCAAGATAGGTGTTTTGCTGAAATGCGGTCGACCGATATGGGTTTCTCAATCGGCTGATGCCGATACTGATAGTTAAAGAGCAGCGCAGCTAGTGGCCGATATGTCAGACGACACAACATGTTCTCATCAGAAAAAGTACAATGGGTATACATAATGACCACGTCAAATAAATAGGCTGAGGCTAAATTGATCAGTCAATGAACGGATAGAAATTGACGGAAGGTATTCGATTCTGTCAGAAAGAGATGCAAGCGCATGAACCAAGGCTGATAGTAACAGAATGTTCAACATTGATTGACACACATACAGACAACTCAGTGTTGAATTCAGATGTGTGGTGCGTTGTTGATGTTTTTCTATTGGTTAAAACCGGGACAGAGAATGTTATAAACTGGGAGATAAAGGAGTAATTTCCTTACTGAAATAGCTCATTTGACTAATGTTTAGCATCTAACTGAAGCTTGTTAGCTCATATGGTGTTATCACTGTGTTCTGTTGATACAACTTGATTGATAGATAATACTATTATTGATTTCCTGTAACTACTCATGTAATTGAGTTAAATACCAAATTCGTCATCTGAGATATTGTTTTTCATTGTTTATTTCCAGAACCACATACATTATAGTTACAGTGACCTGTATACCAGAGTTGAAATTGGTTAATGTGGATGGATATTAATTAAAGAGCCTGAACAGTGTATCTGCCTCCTGTGATTCTCTGACCACATTTATATTTACATTTAGTCATTTAGCTGACGCTTTTATCCGCGACTTACAAGTTCTGTACGACAAGCCATCAGGAAGGGCACAACTCTATCAGCTGAGCAACAATGTTCATCAAAGTGTTGAGTGCTACAGTGTAGGTTAGTTTATTAGGACAAGTGCATGACAGTACGGTTAGTTAGGGTTAGATTTTACCAGAACCACACCCTCACCTTTCACCTACTCAAACCAGTCAATGAATTCTCTGTTACAGATATTTCTTGTGATCTGTAACAAATATATGTATGTGATAAAAATAAACAATTTAATATTAACAAATCGGAAAAAATAAATGTTTCTTCTTCTCTTTAAAATATTAAATCAATATAAATGTATCAAATTAAATAAATTGATTGAAAACTAGACTGGGTGCTCGTTGGATCACATATATCCACATCATGCTATAGTTGGTAATAAATAGTGCCCCCCAATGAATGAAGGACGTATGCCATGTACACATATGTTTTATGTCATCTCTTGTGGATAAGTGGATAAGTGTTTTCTTGCAGTTTCTGGTTTGCATTTAGATTGAGATTTAGCATACACAAGTTGTTTTCAATAAAAAAGCGTCTGTCTACCACCACAGAGACAGTGGGATCGAATCCAACTGTGGTCCCTCCGGCTTGTCTGTCGTCCGTACTAACACAATTGGCAGTGTCAGTGGGTGGGAAGCCGGTCAGGGTGGGTCCTGGTCGTTGTAAACAGCGACTCCTACAGTTCGGTCGGGGCGCCTGCACAGTGAGGGAAAGATCTGGGGGAGGTAGTGTGACCTTCCACACGTTACACTCCCCCAGTGAGAGTCCGCGCTGCGAGGTGAAAAGAAGCGGTGGGCTGGCTACACATGTGTCGGAGGAAGCATGTGATACTGATAGTCTCCACCCTCCCAGACCGACAGTAGGGGGGGGGGTAAGTGCGCAACGACCAGGAAGGGGATTGGGAATTGTCATAACGACTAACATTGGGATGGGAGAAAAACGGAAAAAGGAGGGGGGAAAAGATAAAAAAATAAATAATAAAACACTAGCGTAGGTAGTCCATAATTCAAAAACCTTGAAGCAAATCCGTGCGGTGATAGGGAGCCAGTGCAGATCCCTAAGTAGAGGTGTAACATGGGCTGACTTTGGTCGGTTAGAGACAGGGAGCGAAATTAACTTTTTGACTCACCGGCCAGTGGCGGGTAGATGGGAAGAGTCTACCCGCCAAGCATATTTCTTACCTGCCAACATTTTTTTGATTAAAAAAAAATATATATATATTTTATATAATTTTTTTTTTTTAAATAAAATATATATTATATAATCATACTTGTAGTTGTATTATCTGCGAGACATCGCCACCACGCAATAAGTCAAAATGCTTGCTATCTGCAAACAGCTCCACTGTCTGTGTGTAATACTTGAGTAGCCTCCAGCTCCAGCAAGGATTCTCCGGCCCTGCAGCTAGACCCTATATTCAGCTAGACCCTACATTCAGCATGCAAGGATTCTCCGGCGATGCAGCTGGACCCTATTTATAACGTTACGGTTCCTTTGTCAAATCACATTCAACATGCCCTCAGCTAGAATACGCATTCAATCAATGTTATAAGACATTGATATCAGGAGCTATCTGTAGCTACTGCTAGCCCGGTAGATAACGTTAAGACAATTTAGTTTACTGGGACAGATGGATCTCGTGAGCTAGCTAAGCTAGCTAACGAGGGAACGGAGCACTCGAGTCATTGCTGGAGCATTTGTTGATATCAGCAGCTATCAGTAGCTAGCCAGCTAGATACCGTTAGACAATGCCTCGTCATGTATTAAACTAAAAGTGAATAGTTGACTGGGTCATTGTTTAAACAGTAACGTTAGCTCATGGAGGTCCGATATAGACTAGAGCAGACGGAAGTAAACAAGCCAAATGAGAGCTTCCGATTAGTCATTTGCTTTCTTTCTCGTGAAACCAGTCACGTCACTCTACTGTGATTGGACCGTTGACTTGAGTGCAATGTGGGACTTGTAGTTTTTTAACGATCTCGCGGCGGAGAAAAAAAAGACGAGCGGCTATAATCTGTACTCGCACAAGAGTATCGTTATGAACTACACGTCTACACGCCACACGGCGGGCAGCCCTCTAAGTGTCATGCGCCAAAGGTAAAAACAGACCGCCCCTGGCGGGCGGCGGGCTTTAGTTTCGGTCCCTGGTTAGAGATCAGTCGGGCGGCTGCGTTCTGGAGTTGAAGAGGCTTGGTGGCGTGATCAGTAGACCAGCGAGCAGTGCATTGCACTGCTGTCCAGGGTTTTGCATATCCAAACATTATAAAACATGCACATCATGTTTCATAACACTACTGAACCACGTGTGTGAATTTATCTTGCAATTTATGATCCCTATTAGCTTGAAACCCGGTCATCGCTGCTTGCGGCTATATCTTCTATTGTAATTTTCTAA
>NC_140166.1:72504597-72582097 GCF_963971535.1 Notolepis coatsorum | reverse complement strand
TCATTCAGAACGCAGCAGCCCGCCTGATCTCAAACCTACCAAAGTCAGCCCATGTCACCCCACTTCTTAGGGACCTGCACTGGCTCCCCATTGCCACATGAATCCGCTTCAAGGCCCTCTACCTAGCATACCGTGCGACAAAGGGAACCGCTCCCGCCTACCTCCGGTCAATGGTCTCTAACTACACACCCTCAAGAACTTCCCACCATAGTTAGGACAGCCGAAACCCGTCCAATCTGTCAACTAAAGATGCACTTCTTCAACCATTATCTGAAATGAATTTTTTTTTAAATAATAATAATCTAACCCTAACTAACATTACTGTCATGCACTTGTCCTAATAATATACTAACCTACACTGTAGCACTCAACACTTTGATGAACATTGTTACTCAGCTGAGACTGAGTTGTGCCCTTCCTGATGACTTGTCGTACAGAACTTGTAAGTCGCTTTGGATAAAAGTGTCAGCTAAATTACTAAATGTAAATGTAAATGTGTGTGTGTGTGTGTGTGTGTGTGTGTGTGTGTGTGTGTGTGTGTGTGTGTGTGTGTGTGTGTGTGTGTGTGTGTGTGTGTGTGTGTGTGTGTGTGTGTGTGTGTGTGTGTGTGTGTGTGTGTGTGTGTGTGTGTGTGTGTGTGTGTGTGTGTGTGTGTGTGTTTTTGTGGTGGGATGAGTGGGCATCTTGTGTCATTGTAATTTCTAGATTCCAGGAAAGTATTTCATTTGTGGATTTAATATGGTAGAAATAACCCACTGATATGCTGGGCTTGAAAGAGTTTTGACCCCAAATGACCCCCCACAACCAAGACTGAAGAACTCAGTTAGCCTGTCAGCAGGTCAGTCAGTCAGTGAGTCAGTCAGTCTGTGAGTCAGTCAGTCAGTGAGTCAGTCAGCGAGTCAGTCAGTCAGTGAGTCAGTCAGCGAGTCAGTCAGTGAGTGAGTCAGTCAGCGAGTCAGTCAGTGAGTGAGTCAGTCAGTGAGTCAGTCAGTCAGTGAGTCAGTCAGCGAGTCAGTCAGTCAGCGAGTCAGTCAGCGAGTCAGTCAGTCAGCGAGTCAGTCAGTCAGCGAGTCAGTCAGTCAGTCAGTGAGTCAGTGAGTCAGTCAGCGAGTCAGTCAGCGAGTCAGTCAGTCAGTCAGTGAGTCAGTGAGTCAGTCAGCGAGTCAGTCAGCGAGTCAGCGAGTCAGTCAGCGAGTCAGTCAGTCAGTCAGTGAGTCAGTGAGTCAGTCAGCGAGTCAGTCAGCGAGTCAGTCAGTCAGTCAGTCAGTCAGTGAGTCAGTCAGTCAGCGAGTCAGTCAGTCAGTCAGCGAGTCAGTCAGTCAGTGAGTCAGTCAGCGAGTCAGTCAGTGAGTCAGTCAGTCAGTCAGTCAGTCAGTCAGTCAGTGAGTCAGTCAGTCAGCGAGTCAGTCAGTCAGTCAGTCAGTGAGTCAGTCAGTCAGCGAGTCAGTCAGTCAGTGAGTCAGTCAGTCAGTGAGTCAGTCAGCGAGTCAGTCAGTGAGTGAGTCAGTCAGTCAGTCAGTCAGTCAGTCAGTCAGTCAGTGAGTCAGTCAGTCAGCGAGTCAGTCAGTCAGCGAGTCAGTCAGTCAGTGAGTCAGTCAGTCAGTGAGTCAGTCAGCGAGTCAGTCAGCGAGTCAGTCAGTCAGTCAGTCAGTGAGTCAGTCAGTCAGTGAGTCAGTCAGTGAGTCAGTCAGTGAGTCAGTCAGTGAGTCAGTCAGCGAGTCAGTCAGTCAGTCAGTCAGTCAGCGAGTCAGTCAGTGAGTCAGTCAGTGAGTCAGTCAGTGAGTCAGTCAGTGAGTCAGTCAGTGAGTCAGTCAGTCAGTCAGTCAGTCAGTCAGTGAGTCAGTCAGTGAGTCAGTCAGCAGGTCAGTCAGCGAGTCAGTCAGTCAGTCAGTCAGTCAGTGAGTCAGTCAGTCAGTCAGTGAGTCAGTCAGTCAGTGAGTCAGTCAGTGAGTCAGTCAGTCAGTGAGTCAGTCAGCAGGTCAGTCAGTGAGTCAGTCAGTCAGTGAGTCAGTCAGTCAGTGAGTCAGTCAGTCAGGAGGTCAGTCAGCGAGTTAGTCAGTCAGTCAGCGAGTCAGTCAGTCAGCGAGTCAGTCAGCCAGAAAGACTGATAAAGTAAATGGAAAAGCAACGGATAACAGTTTTATTTTTTCAAAAACTGATTGAAGGCGGTGATACTACGCAACATTTCCTGTAATAGCCTTATATCTTCAGCACTTCTAGAGACGCATTCGCTGACGCGCAGATAGGAGAGCGATCCATCTATTGATCTAAACAAGTACAAGAGCCTGGTTGACGTGACGCACTAACATTCCCCCTGTGTTTCCAATGTTCCCCCGGATGAGGTCATCACCCATTGGTATGCTTGAGACAACTCCCCCGTCCATTCAACCAATAACAAGGGAGATCAGCTGATATATATTCACGTCTATATATGCATGCTGAGACCTCACGCTGTCACCCTCTGTAATTGACTGTATCTAATCTCGTCAGGGTCAGTGGCAAATGCCAGCATGGCCCTTATTGTGGGCTTACTTTAAATGTGAAGGCTGTTAAAACCACCGAAAACGAATGACATCTGTCAAGCAGCTAACCCCCCCCCCCCCACCACAGAATCATAGAAGAAGACATGACAATTGATTGGCTCATTATACCGACGTCAAAGCCACTGTAGTAAATTCCCAAACATAGACTCATGATTAACTAATGTGTGGAAATATTTAGGCCTCAAAACAATAATTCATAGATTTGTGTGTGTGTGGTTACATAGACTGATTGTGCAAATGCCCTCCTGGGGTGACAATGGCATAGTGGCAGCTGGGGTAAGACTATTTCCCTTTAGGGGGTAGATCAAACAAAGACAAAAGGTCACGTAGACATGTTATCTCGCTGGAGTATCCTGTCACACACACAGACACTCACATACTCACACACACACATACACTCACACACACATTTTCACATACACATCCACACACACACACACACAGTGATGAGGTTAAAAGGAAACAACTGTTACATCAAAGCGCCCATGAAGTGTTATCAGCTGCTTACGGCCTGGGGACACAGACAGACACACACACATACTCACACACACACATTTTCGAATACACATCCACACATACACATCCACACACACACACACACTCACACACACACACACACATTCACACACACACACACACACACAGGAGATCTCCAAACTAACTATTTCCTGGTATATTGTTAAAATAGTAATTTGAATAAGTAAGTTAAAATATAATTAGTGTTTGGTCATACTAAAATGTCTACAATTAGTTAATGTGTCTGTGCTATTTTCATTTAGATTCAATATGATTAATTGGTTGTTCTATATGGTATTGAAATGTATTCTATTAAGCTAACAGAATGATTAGATTTGTTAGATATATGTTCTGAAAGTCAAACAGACTTAGTAATAAAGCTGTGTTTAGGTAATCAATATATTTTGAGGTTCATCAAAGTATTAACAAGTCAAGTAATGTGTTTAAGTAAAATTATAGGTTAGATATTATAGGTTAGATATTCTCTGGGTAACTGTGAAGAGGGTTTGGCCTATAAGCCAAACCCCTATTTTCAAATACCAGCTTAGCCGGTTTGTGATTGGGGCAGTAATGTGATGATGTCATCAACTCAGAGACACTCGGCCTGGGCTATAAGAATGGGGTGTAATGGTGGGAGAAGGAGGGAGGAAAAGAACAGAAGAACACTCTGAACCAACCAAACCCACAAGGACAGGACCTCACCTACCATCTCACCCACCATCAACACCAAGGAAGCAGGCAACGAGAAGACAAAGGACTTTTTGGAGGGAAAACAGACTGCTTTGTTTTGTCAGCCAAGACAACACAAAGACCAGCAACAACTTATCAATTATCATTCTTTATACTGTAATATTAGGCTGGTTGTATCATCTTACGGCATAGTGTTTGTGATCAACAACCATAGCATCTTCTTATTGTAATTTGTATACATTCTTAAACTTTGATTAAACAACTGTTAAACTATCTTTCCTCCTAAATTCCTTCTGCCTTTCGGCCTGCTCAGTCAGTTTGAAGAGAAGTGATTCCCAGCTTTAAAGTATTGAGACACAACGCCGAGTACTAGCCAACAGGTTCTGAAGCAGAGCAGAACCGAAACAGCCTGGGAATCCACTTCACCACTTTGACGTGTCTCAATGGCACATTGTACGAGTGGCCCATCCAGGAATGAATAGACACACACACACACTCCCCAGTGATCCCACACAACAGGAACCATACACACACCAACAGCGGAGGAAACTCATTCACATGTGATTGAGGGGTTCAATAGTGTTGTCAGCCAATCACAATGATTCTCATGTGGATGAGGTCAGCTTCCTCCTGGCTACATGACAGAAAAGAGGTCCAGGCTCCGCCGGGATCTGGCTTTCAGGGAGTGGAAAGTATTGAATGCTGTACTTGAGTTTACATTTTGAGGTATTTTGGAGGAATGTTGCCTTTTTACTTCACTACATTTGAAAAGGAAATCCACTGCATTTATCCGTTCATCAACTGTTCAACCCACCAACATTAGCTGCCCCAATATGACCCCCCCCCCCCTCCCCACGCCCTCCAACTCTCATGATTTAGAGCTGCATCATTATAGGCGACCAGGGCGGCCGATGATAGTCACTGACAGTTCACACATTCATACGGGAGTAGCCAGGCCTATGCACGCTTAATGTTCAATTAATGTGAAATATCGCCTTGAGTTCCCTCTCAAGGCCGTGTGCACTGAGAGGTCCCTCTGGCCGTGCATCGCTTCACATTATACAGCAAATTGTGGGAGTGAGGGAGAGCAAGAGACACAGACAATGTATTTACAGTGAGATGACTAGTTCTTGATGGGAATGTGGAGTAGTGTACGTAAGGTTCCTGAGGCCGGGGGAGTGATCAGTCACGGTAGGAGTACGAGCGAGGAGTTTCATTCCAATGGGACATATTATAGCTCACAAGATGACCAGTGACTAGGGAGTGACGCTCTTTATGGAAAGGGGTTGGGCAAGTTACTGTAAGTGTAAGTAGTTACTTATTACTGATTACTCCTCAAAAACCAATACAAAATTACATTACTGGTTACTCTGTGTATCAGTCTCCTCAATGATATACCCAGCGACGAGCTTCTTCCGACCTTCTCCACTCACACAGAGTGGTGTTTACGCTGATCTTAGGATCTGGTTTCTGTTGTTTTGTTTACACCATAAATCAAATAAAAGGTGGGCCGTTCAAGGGGGGATCCCCCTTCTTGGATGGCGGTGATAGTAGTGTTGCTATGGATGATCGATGGGTGGAGAATAAAACAGGCGAAATAGTTGGTATGTATGAACATATATGTGTAATAAAACAACACAAATATGTACATGCAATAGCAACTGGGGTACATAAGAACATCCATCACTGGCACTGGTAGAGGCCTCTCTGTCGGCGTCAGGTTTTTTATTCGTCAAGTTTCACATTGTCGTGCTGCCGTGTCAGATGCTTCATTTTTGTATTTTTGTTGTATCAATGTTTTTTTCGCAGTTGCAAACCTTTTGCTCCCCCCACATAGTTTACGAAGGACAGCTATTGAATGCGTAACGTTACCCGTCTTCATTTCCTTCCTGCTGCTGCCCGCGCGCTCTCGCCATCTACCAAGGACTGTGTATAAAAAATGTATCTAAAGGCGGCTGGGTGGCGCAGCGGACATTGCGCTCGTCACCAACGCAAGAGACACCGGGTTCAACTCCGGCTGTCGGCGTTGCCTCCGGCTTGGGCCAGTCGTCATACTATCTCAATTGGCAGAGGTAGCGGGTGGAAGTCGATGGGTGGTAATCTGGACGTTGTGGACAGCGACTCCTACAGGTCGGTTGGGGGAAGCCTGCACAGCAGAGACAGGAAGTATCGGGGGCAGTGTGAGCCTCCCACACGTTACTCCTCGCCAATGAGAGTCCACGCTGGCAGGTGAAAAGATGTGACAGGCTGCCTCCTCGTGTACCGGAGGGGACACGTGATGCAAGGCTTCTATCCTCCCTACAACCGGCCAGTGGGGGGCATATGCGAGCAACGTTCAAGACAGGGGAGGGAAGAATTGGCACATTGGAATTGGGATGGAGAAAAATAGAAAAAGAGGAGAAAAAGTGGATACATTTTTTTTTTAATCTAAAAACAAAAAACACATTGCATTCTGGCAGCATTATTTGGATTAGTAACTGTAATATATTTACTATTTTGGAAATGTACTTATGAAGTAAGGACATAATGAAGTAAGGCACTTTGTATAAAAGCAGCCACCCATATATTATGTGTTGATGACCACAACGTGGAGAAAGGCCACCCACTCCCAGATCTCCAAACACCAACCAGGTCTAACTGCTGAAAATAAGAATCTGGGCGTCTAGGGCGGCTGATTGGCGCAGTGGGCAAGGCACTCGCCTCTAACGCAGGAGCCACTGGGTTCGAGCCCAGCTCTCTGCGTTGCTACCGGCTGGCCGGTCGTTCATACTAACACAATTGGCAAGTGTTAGAGGGTGGGAAAAGCCGGTGGGTGGGGATTTGATGTTGTGGACGGCGACTCCTACGGGTCGGTTTGGTGACGCCGGTGCGACGGAAGCAGGAAGTGACGGGGGCAGCGTGAGCCTCCCACGCGTTACTCCTCGATCGCCACAGAGTTCGAGCTGCTGCGGTGAAAAGATGCGACAGGCTGCCTCCTCGTGTACCGGAGGGGACACATGATGCAAGGCTTCTGTCCTCACTACAACCGACCAGTGGGAGGCATAGTCTAGCAACGTTCAAGACAGGGGAGGGAAGAATTGGATACATGAAATTGGGATGGGAGAAAAATGGGGAGAAAAAGTGGATAAAAAAATAGAATCTGGGCGTCTAAACTTCACGCGAGAGTAATCTTTCAGACTCAACCAAAGCCAAACAAGCTGAAAGTGATACCCGAGCTGAGCCTGCTCTCTGAGAGCGTAGTACATGACCTGA
This sequence comes from Notolepis coatsorum, assembly GCF_963971535.1. NCBI lineage: Eukaryota > Metazoa > Chordata > Actinopteri > Aulopiformes > Paralepididae > Notolepis > Notolepis coatsorum. The sequence goes on along the minus strand of NC_140166.1, from coordinate 72,575,096 downwards.
TCAGCACAATTTGCATGAAATGGGATATATATATATATATATTTTTTTGTGCATCAGAGCACAGAGCATTAGCATAAATCACTTTGAAGTCCGTCCTCAAGGAAGAAAAAAAATTAAAAAAGAATAAACATATTTATCCAGCCCTTTCCCACCCTTCGGCTTCAGGAAAAGTGCTGATCCTCGTCCGTATAGCGAGATGCAGTTTCACGGCTTTGTGCGGCAGCATATAATTGTATACCTATCGACGCGCCGCCCCCCACGCCATAAATAGAGCGATAGAAGAAGAAGACAACAGAACAGATGCAGCGTGTCTACAGTACAATAGGCTTCATCTGACAACACAGAATTACATGGAACACGTCTCAGCGGCATGGCTTGGGGGGGGGGGGGGAAGTGTCGTCCGTTTCTGCCGCATCCGGGGAGCGACGACGATGCTCGAAAGGGTGCAGCGCACGTCGTATTGACTTTCCAGCTATTGATTTCTCCAAGAACCAAGACGTAGCGTGGCCAGCAGTGGAACACAGGGGAGGAAGGAGAGGCTAGCATCTGGAACTGACCTGTCATACTGCCCCCCCCCCCCCCCGCCCCCACGCCTTCTTCCCCAACTTCCCCGCCCAGTTCATAAAGAAGAACAACACACACACACACACACACACACACACACACACACACACACACACACACACACACACACACACACACACTCGCACACGCACACACACACACACACACACACACACACACACACACACACACACACACACACACACACACACACACACACAGAGGAGAGAATCCATAGGGGAGACGAGAGAGACAGATTGGATAGGAAATTAATCAATGATCCATCTTGGGACGAAGAGGAGGGGGTGGGGAGGTTGTGGTGGGGTGGGGTAGGGGGGGGGGGGGGGTAAGTGCGCCATGTATCATTCCTTTGTATACTCTCCCAAAACCACATGGCCTCTGAGGGAGGTTTAGAGGAGTCTGAGGCCGGCTGGGTCTGCGGTGCAGAGGTAGAAGCTACAAGCTGGCCGAACAGCTGTCTTACAGGAGGAGGAGGAGTCTAAAGAGGGACACATCAATCTCTGATGGCCTCTGACACATCGGGCAGAGAGAGAGAGAGAGAGAGAGAGAGAGAGAGAGAGAGAGAGAGAGAGAGAGAGAGAGAGAGAGAGAGAGAGAGAGAGAGAGAGAGTGTGTAAGGGAAATGAGACAGAGAAAGATCGAGAGATGGACAGGAAAAAGAGGGAGAGCAATGGGATGGATGGAGGGGAGAGAAAAAGGAAGGAAGGAGAGAGAGAGGAAAGGAATAAAAAGAAAGAGACAGAAAGAGAGCAAGCTTGGATCTCTGTCCTCATATGAACAGGAAGTCCCGTTCCCGCCTTCTCTCTCAGTTTCCGCTGCAAATCACTGCAAATCACCGCAACAAAACAAAACAACGAAAACTTGCACTGAAGAAAACCCAGAAGAAAGTAAAAAACTTTGTCAAGATGTAACAAAAAAGAAAAAAAACTTTATGACCAGATGAATGAGCTCACAGCTGGCCAGGCGCCTCACCCACTCAACCGTGATTTATAACGATGAAAACACTGTAGTGTTCTGACCCATAGTGTAAAGCAGGGAGAGTCATCTTTCTCCAGCCCAACCCAGCCCAGCCCATAATGAGTCCTGTTCCTCTAGGGGGGAAGAAGGATATGATGCAACTCCTAAACAAGAGTTGCTGGTCACCGTGGCGTACGGGGACTTCATTTCAACACAAACACAGTCATTTTCCCAGAAGAAGATCCTGTCATCTCCGACATTGTCATTCGTTTCCCAATCCCCTGGCTTCCCAATCGATGTGTGTGTGTGTGTCACGACGTCAGAACTGGGATTTAAAGCTACAGCCTGGAGAATACACTTTTTTTTAACCTTCATAGCCCATTATAATTGGAGGGGGGGGGGGGTATTCGTATTTTTGATATTTGCATTCCTTGCAAAAACGGCAAGAATCGTCCACCGGCATTTTAAGCTACATAGCTAGCTTCCTCTTCAGCGCTCCCCTACTTCTACGTCATTGATCCGGTTGGTTAAAGTTAGCCTGTGATAGACAGATGGTTCATCCAATCACCTGCCAGGTATTTTTTTTTTAACGTGCCTGCCTGTTCCAAACAGTTTCCAAGGGCAACTTCTCAGACGGTTCTGTGTAACAAACCATCTGATGCATCAGGTTAAATAAATTGTAGGCTAATAAGATGTCATCAGTCAGCCATCCCAATGGGAGATGGGGGTATGGTGCATGCCCAGATTGCGCTGGTGGAGTGTCGAGGGACATAATTGATGGAAATTGTATGTGTCATATTCCATTCAACAGCCAATCACTATAGGTCTTACCTTTCTCTCATCCTCCACGCCCTGGCTGTGTCAGAACATCCTCGGTATCAACAACATCAGGTTGATGTCACCCTATACTGCGTACAAGCCAAACCAGATTTCACTTAATCCTACCTCAATCATCGCCATTGTCATGATCAATCATCGCCATTGTCATCATCAATCATTCACTGTCACTTGATAACAAGAAGCTCAAACTTGTGAACTCAAAATACAGGTCTGTCAAGAGGGGTTACAAATGATGCCTTTTAAAGGGAAGGTTCTGGTTTTGTTTTGTTTTGTTTTGTTTTGTGGAGCCATATCCGGTGGAGAGCTAATCAAGCCCCCTCTTAGGAGACTCAAACAGCCTGAGAAATCATTTGGTAGCCATGCTAGAGCAAGTCAATGTCAAAATCGCTTGCATGCCATTCCATACATTTACATAGTAGGGATGGGACTTTCTAGCAAAAGTGCTATTCGAATATTCGTTTTTCCTAATATCGAATATTCGAATATTCGACCCCCCCAAAAAAAGATTTTTTTTTCTTTTTATAACAAATATATTGTTATTTTTTGTTTCAGTTTCAGTTATTCTTTTTTGATCTTTTCCCCCTCCTTTTTCCTCCGATTTTCTCCCATCCCAATGTTAGTCGTTATGCCAATTCCCAATCCCCTTCCTGGTCGCTGCGCACTTACCCCCCACAGTCGGTCTGGGAGAGTGGAGGCTATCACATGCTTCCTCCGACACACGTCTAGCCAATCAACCGCTTCTTTTCACCTGGCAGCGCGGATTCTCACTGAGAGGGCGTAGCGTGTGGAAGGATCACACTACCCCCCTTGGATCCTATCCGCGCTGAGCAGGCGCCCCGACCGAACTGTAGGAGTCGCTGTTTACAACTACGCGGACCCACCCCGCCAGCTTTCCCACCCTCTAATACTGCCAATTGTATTAGTGTGAACGGCCAGCCAAGCTGGTGACAACGCCGGAGCTGTGTGCTGGATTCGAACAGGCGAATCCAGCGTATCCAGCCAGCATCTCCGGTGTTGGTGACGAACGCAATCTCCGCTACGCCACCTGACCGCCCTTTCAGTTATTCTTTTTAATAGAATGGATCATTAAAATCAAAGGGTATTGCACTTAATAGGCACTTCTATCAACCGGTTTTAATAAACAAACAGAAACAGTAGCATGTGCATCTTTTAGATAAATTAGGCTATGAAAATTAGGCTGCCTCTAAATATAAAAAGGAATGAAATAAGAATGGTTTGCTTAATTTTTATTAATTTTCTTTAATAATTATAATTCTTTTTTATTTTTTTATTTTTTTATTTTCGATTTTCTGATATGAAAATCGAATGTAGATATGGGATCGAATATTCGAATATTCGGTCCCATCCCTATTACATAGCTGTTGTAATAGTAAGAAGAAGTAATAGAACTCTTTGAAATGACTTGTTATTTTAAATAGGAGTAGTTGTAGGCCTACACCTCCACCTTCCCTTTAACTAAAAGAACCCTAATTCCCAAAAGAAACAACAACAGTGTATACTCAGTGAGTTCATTAGCTCAGTCTTTGCGATGTCTTTGCTCTTATCCATATAGAGACATGGTTTCTGAGTTGAGTTAAAACACATTTGGTCGGTATGCTTGGATCCATTGGCCAAAAATAACCTTATGCAACACTACACAGCTGACGAAAAACATCTGGCCTTGATTCTGTGATAGTCCTCCCAGTTGACAAAAATGGGGGGGGGGTGAGTCACAGACACCTTCCATATGAGTCTCAGAGCATGTCGGAGTCCCCTCAGCCAGCCTCCGTCCTGCATCTGTCCTGCATTAGTACTGCATTCGGATTTTCTAGATTATTTCTCTTTGCGGTAGTGCAGCAGCAGTGCAACAAACATTTAAAGGAACACGGCAACATTTTGGGAAATTAGCTTACCGTCTTCTCCAGAGAGAGAGAGACAAGAAGATAGATACCGTTCAGTAGAAAGCTATCTGGCTGCATGTTAGCCTCGCTTAGCTCAATGAATGGAAGCGGACAGTGCCGGTTAGCCTAGGCATTGTCCAACTAACACCTCTCCCGAAGGCTAACCGGCACTGTCCGCTTCCATTCATTGTGCTAAGCTATAGGCTAACGTGCAGCCAGCACATGTTTAGTATGATAGTATGTTTGGATATTGATTGGCGTTTACAGTAGCCAATACCGTTGAATGTGTGACTTGTTGACAGAAAATGCAGTAATTCAACACTAATTCATGACATTTTTGTTGATATGCTTAACATCAACAGATAGCAACCATTGCTTTGACCATACAGTAGCAACCGTTGTCTCTTTAATCATGGAGAAAAAAATTGGCATTCCAAACATTCTGTGCAAAACCTCTATTGCTGGCATAATCCCAGCTGTCATATTCAAGATATGAGCTTATCCCAGCTATCATACTGTAAATGGTAAATGATAAATGGTAAATGGACTGCATTTATATAGCGCTTTTATCCAAAGCGCTTTACAATTTATGCCTCACATTCACTCATTCACTCACACATTCACACACAGATGGCAGAGGCAACCATGCAAGGTGCCAACCTGCTCAACGGGAGCAGTTAGGGGTTAAGTGTCTTGCTCAAGGACACTTCGACACGCTGCAGAGAGGAGCCGCAATGGAACCGGGAACCTTCCGATTACCAAACGACCACTCCCTCTACCACCCTGTAAACACAATTATGGTTTTCATATGCAGAAACTCCAAGACAAAATATGTGACTTTCCTGAATAATAATGGAATATCTAATGTGAACATTTCCACTTTGAGGTTATGCAATAAGCCAGGATTCAAACCAAAAGGAGAAACTCTGCCCATTGGAGATTATAGGCCTATAGACTTCAGATTTAACTATTCCTACTATGGACTATTCTAGTTAGTCACAGTTGGGGGGGGGGGGGGGGGGGGGGGGTTGGTATCCTAGTAATAGCCCACCACTGCACACAATTGAAGCCACAGATCTGGGCAACAAGGGCACAGGGATAAGTGGTGCTTTGATCTTGTACATGGTTGCAGTGACTCATTGGTTATAGTGTACTGAGGCGACATTCGTCATTTGACCTGGAGGATATGAGACAGGGTCTGTCCTTTCTCAACTGGAATGTATCTGATAACCGATACCCATGTGTGCGCGTGTGAGATGTCATGATTGGAAGAATGCATCTGGTTGACATATGAGTCAGTGGTCATAGTCATGTTGTAATGACCCGTAATGGATGCGTGTGTTGGACTGAAACCAACAAGGTCAAACTCTTTCATGGGTGTGACGGAAAAAGAAAATGGTGATTATCTCCGCTCAGCTACAAGTGGTTTTCCTTGTGACCCAAACCAAATTTCAGAACTGGTTTAATGGGAACATTACATTACGAGAAAAAAAAAATGTAATCCCAAAACACTCATGAAGAAGGAGGCATTGAGAAGTGTTTTTCTCCCTACAAGTCATGTTGTTTTTTGCCCTTTGCAGCTGGGGATGATAGCATCTACAGGTTGTGGAAGTTCCTTTTCAGAAACTTGAGATCTCCTGGGTGTGAAGTGCAGCTGTCTTGAGCCGTTCCAACTTCCAAGGCCCTCATCTCCTCACGGCTATGGTGCGCTGGGTTTCTCCTCTCTGGAACACTGCTCTTCTCTCTCCTCTCACCAAACAACAAGCAGGTCTCTGTCCAAGCCACGTATGAATCTACTGTGCTGGTCTTTCTTACTAAACAACTTCCCCTGTGAGAATAGAATTTTGAGGACTGACCATGATGATGATAATAATACTAATAATACTAAAAATACTAATAATAATAATAATAATAATAATAATAATAATAATAATAATAATAATAATAATAATAATAATAATAATAATAATAATAATAATAATAATAATAATAATAATAATAATAATAATAATAATAATAATAATAATAATAATAATGAATAATAATGAATAATAATGAATAATTATTACTACTACTAATAATAATAATCAAATATAGTCAAGACAGCAGCAGGGCCTGCAAAAAAGGGACGGATTTTAGCAATATTGCAAAGGTGGTAGAAGGAGGATTTGACTATTTTGCGGATATGAGGGTCGAGGGAGAGGTTGAGGATTACACCGTGGTTGCGTACCTGAGGGGAAGGGGAGACAATGGTGCCATCAATGGTGACTCACAATGACCACAGGCGACTAAAAGCTATGAATTATAAGAGAGGTTTAGCACTGGGAGATAACACACCCATGGCGAAAGTCTTTCTCTGGTCTGCATCCCCTTAACAATTGTGTGTATTGAGCCATACTGTATTGTACCCATTCTGTAATCTGTTAAATAAAGTTTTCATTCATTCATTCATTCATTCATTCATTCATTCATTCATTCATTCATTCATTCATTCATCCATTCATTCATTCATTCATTCATGGAAAAGATCTATACAAAACATATAAAAACAAATCAAAACATATAAAAAAGTTATAAGTAAAACATACCGGTATTATATAGCAGTAAATCCAAGTATGATTCTATTTAGAGAAGCTGCCATATAGTTAGTCAACCAGTAATCTAACATAAAATAATATGAAAAACTAAGAATGTGTATTGCATTTATTATGTAAAATAATTCAAAATTCAGTCTGTTTAAAAAAAAAATTATAATAAATATTTCATTATATGAGATAAATATGTTAATATAATGAGATAATATGTCGATAAAAAGAGAAAAGATGTCACAATAACAAGAAAATATGTCACAATAGCAAGAAAATATGTCACACGAGGTAAGTAAAAATTTCGTCCAGTGAAATATGATCAGCGGTGTGAAAATAACAACACTTCCTCCGTCCAATCATGGAAAACTGTATTCCCATCAAACACATGCACACATGGGGCACACATAGGACACACATGGGGCACATATAGGGCACAAAGGCTGCTTGAGCACCTCCTCTTTCTCCCTCAGAGTCATTTGGCTGGTGTTAATTGTATTTAATTTGTCTATTTCTCTATTGTATTTAAGTACATTTTCTACTGAAATTAAGTATTTTTAGTACATATTAATTATGTGGTAATTTATAGAAATTAAATAAGGGCCAATGGTATTCCATACATAGTGAAATAAGGGACCAACAGTGCAAAAAAATAGATTTTATGCTGTGAAACTGTATATAAATTGGTTATAATCAATCCAAAACATTTGTATTACTCGTAAACTATAAATGTTTATGTATTTATGTAAACGTTTTTGGATGACGAGCAAACAGCGTTTCACATCTCATCCTCAGTCAGACAGTGGAGCAAACTGGCCAGCATATCTTCTTGACTTCATATTTAAAAAATGCCAAAAAAATATGGACTTAAACTTCGGACTGAAAGAGGAGTTTAACGACACTTTTTGCCAAGATTGGCCATCGGAGATAAGACGAGACAAAGACAAAGGCGAGGATAATGGAAAAGGCGGCGCGATCAAGAGGAAGCACAGAGGACAAAGAAGTGGAATCAGAATCAGGCTAAAAAGTTCTGCTTACTGGCCTGCAATCCCATCGATTCTGTTGGCGAATGTACGTTCGCTGGAGAATAAGATGGATGATCTCAGAGCAAGGATTAGATTCCAACGGGAGGTGAGGGACTGCAACATACTATGCTTTACGGAGACATGGTTGAAGCCATCAACACCGGATCACAACATCATCCCATCTGATTCCTTCTCTGTCTTCCGCACTGACCGAACAGAAGAGTCGGGAAAGTCCATAGGTGGAGGGGTCTGCTTCCTGACCAACAACGGCTGGTGCAGTCCCAAGGAGGTGAAGATAATTTCCCGCTCCTGCTCGCCGGACATTGAGCATTTATCCATCCTTTGTCGCCCGTTTTATCTCCTCCAGGAATTCACAGCCATCATGACAACAGCAGTTTACATCCCACCGCAAGCCGATACCGCCAGAGCTCTGACAGACCTACAGGACTATTTGAACAAGCACCAAAACAAGCATCCAGACGCGGCTATGATCGTAGCCGGCGACTTCAATAAGGCTAATTTAAAAAAAGTTATGCCAAACTTTTACCAACAAATGACATGCACCACTAGGGGGGGAAATACGTTGGATCACTGCTACACCCCTTTCAAACAGGGCTATAAGGCAGTACCAGCTCCTCCGCTAGGTAAATCTGACCGCGACGCCATCTTGCTTTTGCCCGGCTATAAACAACGAGCCCGAGAGGCTGTTGTGTTGCGAGAGGTTAAGCAGTGGTCCGAGAGCTCAGAGGCCATGCTACAAGACGCACTGGAGGACGTCGACTGGGGGATGCTCCAATCAAGCTCCAGTGACGTCAGTGAATATGCTGATGTTGTTGTTAGCTTTATAGCAACGTTAGCTGACGGTATTGTCCCCACGAAAAAAGTGCAGGTTTTCCCAAACCAGAAACAGACAATTCCATCCGAGTGGCCCTGAATGCTCGTACTGCTGCTTACAACTCGGGCCGAGCATCGGGAAGTATGGAAGAGTATAAGGTAGCAGCCTATATGCTACGCAAAGAAGTGCGGGCTGCTAAACGGCGATATGCGAACAAGATGGAGACACAGATGGCACAGAACGACACAGGAGGCTTATGTCGGGGAGTACGAACGATAACTGATTATAAAGTCAGCCCCCCCTCAATAGTGAGTGCTGTGACGTACATGGGTACGTGGGTTGGTCATTACCATTATTACTGTATTTATGACACCATCTGAAGATCAGGTTAGTATATGTAATATGTTATGTTTTGTATGTGATGTGTGTGTGTGTGCCATGATGGCTAATGCTGTCCCTTTTTCTTTCTCTGTCAGGTGCCGCCCTGAAGAGTGCTGATTGCCTAATGAATGACAGCTGATGGCAATCACCTCGAGAGGGACGGGTGGACAAATGCCTGACAGCACACACACGTCCGGGCGCCTCATGGAGTCATTTGCCAGTGACCATAGAGTTGGAGGTTGCCCTTGATTTGCCACTGTTTATTTCATTGTGGAATTATTATAATACTGCCCTTTTGTTTCCACTGTTGTGTGGTTTTGATCAGTGTTGGCCTTATTGTAATTAGTGTGTTCTCACGTTCACACTACTTACCTGGTAGGCATTGTGTCTGTTGGTGTTGCTACCAGGTAAGTGTATATATATATATGTATATTGTGGCCTCAGTGCCACTTGCCACCCGTGTGGAATTTGTTAATATATATATATGTATTGGGCCTTCTGCCTATTTTTGCCACACCTAAGTAAGAATATATACTATTGTTGTGGGCCTCAGAGCCATTTGCCACTTCTTAAGTGGAAGTATATATATCTGTATTGTTTGATGGCTGGGTGGTTCCCAGTGCCAACCTACACTTTTAGTGCTTTGGTGCTCAACTTAATTATAATTATCTTGTTTGTTCTCCCCTTACCCTTCTCCCTGTTTGTTAATTGTTTGTGGGTTGTTTTTTCCCTTTGTTATATATTCATATTACAGGTGGAGGTTTGAATTCCTGCCACAGCTAATAAATATCATTTACCTTTTGAAAGCGCATTTGTGTTGTTTCCTATCTGCCTGGGACCGTGCTTTTAAAAGCATCTACTGAGGGGGCTGTTTTTGTTCATGTGCAGCCTGCGTCAGTTTCTATTCTATGTGGTCATCAGACCTTGGTACATGACAAGTGCCGATGCCTCTCTTGCGGATGAACTCAACTCCTTTTACGCACGGTTTGGAGCGAGCAGTGGCGACGTTAGCTCACCGGCTAACAACGTCACTGACGCACCGGCTGCCGTGGCAAGGGGGGGTTCATCCACGGGGGGGGACACACTCTCTCTCATTGACAGAACACAGCATGAGATTAGCGTTCATGGGTGTAAATACTCAGAAAGCGGCTGGCCCAGATGGGATAACAGGACGAATACTTAAGTCCTGTGCAAATCAGCTGGCCCCAGTATTTACATCCATATTCAATCTATCCCTGGCTGAGTCTGTGGTCCCTGCCTGCTTCAAAATGTCGACTATAATCCCTGTGCCAATAAACTCCTCTCCAGCAGGCCTTAATGACTACAGACCGGTGGCACTCACCTCTGTGGTCATGAAATGCTTTGAGAGGCTGGTCAAGGACCACATCTGTGCCTCTCTCCCTAGTAACATGGACCCACTGCAGTTTGCATATAGGACAAACAGGTCCACTGACGATGCGGTCTCCCAAGTACTACACAACACACTATCTCACCTTGACAGTCAGAAGGGGGGCTATGTGAGACTGCTGTTCATAGTTCAGCTTTCAACACCATAGTCCCCACCAGAGTGGTTGACAAGCTGATCGATCGGGGTCTGAGCTCCGCCATGAGCGCCTGGATCCTGGACTTTCTAAGTGACAGGCCCCAGGCGGTCAGGGTGGGGGGTCATACCACCAGCAAAATCACCCTGAGTATCGGGTCCCCCCAGGGCTGCGTTCTGAGCCCCCTGCTGTATTCACTGTACACACATGACTGTGTGGCCAGGTTCAGCTCCAACTCCATAGTGAAGTTTGCAGACAACACGTGGTGGTGGGGCTGATCTCTAACAATGATGAGAAGGCCTATCGGGAGGAGGTTGATGAACTGGCACGCTGGTGCCGGGATAACAGCCTACTCCTGAACATTGGTAAAACCAAAGAGCTGATCGTGGATTTTAGGAGAATACAGCAGGGGACACACACGCCACTGTGAATAAACGGGGCTATCGTGGACAGGGTGAGCAGTTTCAAGTACCTGGGAGTAGGGGCGGCTGGGTAGCGCAGCGGACTAAGCGCTAGAGACTCTGGGTTCGAATCCAGCTGTCAGCGGTACCTTCGGCTTGGTCAGTCATCCCTACTAACACAATTGGCAGTGTTAGCGGGTGGGAAGCCGGTGGGGTATGTGTCCTGGTCGTTGTAAACAGCGACTCCTACTGGTCAGTCGGGGCACCTGCTCAGCAGGGAAGGGATCTGGGGGAGGTAGTGTGATCCTCCCATGCGTTACACTCCCCCGGTGAGAGTCCTTGCTGTCAGGTGAAAAGAAGCGGCTGGCTGACTCCACATGTATCGGAGGAGGCATGTGATAGTCTTCAACCCTCCCTAGGCCAGCAAGTGGGGAAAAATGCGTGCAACGACCAGGAAGGGAATTGGCATAACGACTAGATTGGGATGGGAGAAAAATACGGAAAAAAGGGGGGAGAAAAAATAGATAAAAAAGAAAGAACCTGGGAGTCCACATCACAGAGGACCTGACATGGTCTACACACATAGATTCTGTGGTGAAAAAGGTGAAACAGCGCCTCTATCACCTGAGACAGCTAAGGAAGTTCAGGGGGAAGATACTCCACTACTTCTATTCCGGGGCTGTAGAGAGCATTCTGACTGGAAACATCACTGCCTGGTTTGGAAACAGCACGACACAGGACAGGAAGGCACTCCAGAGAGTGGTGTGCTCAGCAGAGCGTACTACGGGTATTGCACTACCACCCCTGCAGGACTTATATAACAGGAGGTGCAAATCCAGAGCCTGCAGAATTATGAAAGACCTCCACCACCCCAACAACAGCCTGTTCAAGCTGCTGCGGTCAGGCAAGCGCCTACGGTCACACGCTGCAAGAACAGAGAGACTCCGGCTCAGCTTCTTCCCCCAGGCCATCAGAACTCTGAACTCTCCACTCACAAGTACACATGAGCACACACAGACACACACACACACACACACACACACACACACACACACACACACACACACACACACACACACACACACACACACACACACACACACACACACACACACACACACACACACACACACACACACACATACACATACACACACACTCATGCGGCAACCGCTAAAACAATCACTTTAAAGGGGAACTATTTTACTATTTCTTTCACTATTTGGGCACTTTTACACAATTCCTGTGAGTCTATGGAACACCTCTGTAATATATATATATTTTTTATTCGTTGTTTTGTATTTCTAATCAAGTCCTCAAAAACAGCATTTTTCTACCTCAAGATCTCGAGCTGTTTTGAGCCTGGGCTCCTAAACCACTGCGCGGCTCGGCCCCGCCTGAACATTAACATGCAGCGGTGTCTCTCTGACATCACATATCGCGCACATTTTCAAATGACTCAGTTCAGTGAGGGTGAATATTGTGAGAGGAGAATTGGAAGAATGCGCCAATATGAGAATTTTGAGACATAGATCATATTAATATAAGTTCACATAGCTAGGAAACAATGCACTCAAAAAGGCCATTTATAAGATAGTTCCCCTTTAAACAAAATGTCACTTTAAAAAATAGAAAGTCACTTTAAAGGAAGGAGGTACTGTATAGTATAGTTAGATACTTTAAGGAGTTAAAGAGTTAAAATTGTAAATTGTATATTGTATAGTAGTGTATATAGGAACCAGTTTCTCAGGAACTTAGCATGTCTTTTTTTACCTGCATATCTTGTGTCTTCCCTATTTTATTTTTCTATGCCTATTTTATTATTGTATTTTGCACAATCAATGCGGGCATGACCACCCGCATTTCACTGTATGCCCTGGTATGTATGTGACAAATAAACCTCTTGATTCTTGACTCTTCACAACGCTGTTATTGTAATACCTTTTGGTAACAATAAGTTTGTTTAAAGCATTTTGTAAGGCAGTCTGTTCTGTGATTTGAAGAGGTTGTTGTGTGTGTGTGTGTGTGTGTGTGTGTGTGTGTGTGTGTGTGTGTGTGTGTGTGTGTGTGTGTGTGTGTGTGTGTGTGTGTGTGTGTGTGTGTGTGTGTGTGTGTGTGTGTGTGTGTGTGTGTGTGTGTGTGTGTGTGTGTGTGTGTGTGTGTGTGTGTGTGTGTGCTCGTGCGCTGAGACTGCCTCACTAAGCCACTTCTCCACGCATTTATTTAGTTCTAGCAATAGGAGTAAATCAAACCAACAATAAATAATATCATAGAGAAGAAGACAGTATATGGTTTATTAATCCACTATATATTTCCACTATACAGTAGCTATATCCACGGCGATCGGTTTAGTTCTTATTTATTTCGTTTGCAGTGTGTGTGTAGGTCTAATGCTCACGATGCCTCATTGAGTCAGGACTATGAATGCAAAACGTAAGTGTTAATGATACAAATATTGTCGTATTTATTATAGTGCTGTCTGTCAGGCGATTACATTTTTTTATCTAATTAATTACAGGATTTGTAATTAATTAATCTAATTAATCGCATTTTTATCGCATAACCATTTTATGCCTGATATTCTATATTCTATAATCATATTTCAAATTGCATGTGTCCGGATGGCAGAATTCAGTACTGTATCTACAAAACATGTTTAACACTAGAACAGCCATGGAGAAAATGTCACTGATTCCCGCCGGAAGGGGTCAGATGACCCCACAGCTTATATGAGAAATATGAGAAAAATAAACAGTGTAAACTATATAATTACCTCTTAATATAAAAATATGAGGTTTACCACAGGTTTGAGTGACCAAAAAAAAATTAAGAAAAAAATAATAATAATAAAAAAAAAATTATAATTAAAAAAAATAAAAATAAAATTTGATGGAAGAGCCACACATTGACGGGCAAAGAGCCACATGTGGCTCGCGAGCCATGGGTTGGCCACGCCTGCGCTAGATGCTCGCAAAGTGCTGTGACTTTCCACATATATATTCCATATATATGTGGAATAACGTTCTAATTACATTTTCCTGAAGTCATTTTGAAATTTCAGAAACCGTGCCAGATAAAACGGGTACTTTTAGGAAAAGTCATTGAGTGACAGAGCTGGAGCTCGACTGAGTGACGAGGATACATTTATTGAAAATGCCTAGGGGTCCTTTGACCCCTTGTCGGCTGTGCTAGTGTTAATCATCTTCCATTTATTAATTTGCTTCGATTTTTCAGGTCTGGTCAATTTTAGCATGGTGTTATTCACAGTCAAAGATAAAAAAAAATGTATTGATATTCTCATTCTCATTGGTTCATTACAATTTACTCAAGCCTAGTAACAGACACAGTATTTCTGACACTGGGAATACATTCCCTTAGATCCATAGATGTCCCTAGATGTCCCTAGAATCAGATACCAAAAACATGCAAATGGACAATATTAAAAAAAAATCTGTAAATGTGTATTCTACGTTCTTATGGAATGAATGAATGTGTAATTAATTAATCTAATTAACGCGATTAACTGACAGCGCTAATTTATTATCATTATAATTATTTTATTCCACAGATGTCTGTAGTATCGGCAATCCCCAATGACTTGTCCCAGAGAAAGCTGTTGAAAGCACGGGTGCACACCAGTCTGTCCGACTTACGACTGCCTTTTCGAGTTCGTAAATCCTACATAAATCCTACAACGAATTTACAATACGAAGCCGTTCGAGAATGCCGAATAAATACGTAAATCGAGTTACGAAGAAATTCCTTGTTAACTTTCACGTATGTCCATTTGAGAATGAGGACCAATGATCGGCTTGTGTTCTGACATGGCTCAGTGTGCCACTACACAGACTTAAGACCTGGGTGGTGCTCTGCATTCACACATTCTCTGATTGATGTGCAGATTGTCAGGAGACCAGTGCGAAAGGGGAAGCATGCTATTGATCAAATCAAATCAAATAAAAAAAATGTGTAAGGCCCGACAACACACATTAATATCCCCATGGGCCAGACACGTCTTCTTTAAACAAGTCAAGAAGAAACATCACAATAAGTCAAGAACAAAACAAGAACACCATAAAGTCCAAACATTTTTAAATAAATGCAACACTCCCAGACATACCCCACGTGAAGGTAAGGAAAAACTCACTAAAACCTAGCAATAGGAAAAAATGCACCACAGGCAATGTGGAGGAGAGAAACCTTAGAAGGGCCATTCAAGGGGAGATCTCCCTTCTTAGATGTCGGTGATAGTAGTGTTGCAATAAAACAGGCAAACAGTTCAAGTTTCTTTAATAGTTGTCATACAGAAGTACAGAATACTTTCATACAAAATGCTTCTTACTGTTACGCTCCAGAGACTGTGCTAGACAAGATAGTATCAAATAACATAGTATAGCATGTAATTTAGAAGAAGAAAATGAGGTCACAGTGTTCGGTATAGACATATGTACAATGTTCTGAGTTACCATATAATATACAATACTATGCAGTGTACTAATGTACAGTACTATATAGTGCAAAGCAGAAATGGGATGAGGTACAATTTAGGTACAATTTACAGTAAGGTGTACGAGTTGTAGTGCAATCCTTCATCAATAAATATAAAGTGTGGGGAGTGGGTGCTACAGTGTGTTTGTTTAAAGTGGGTGTGTGCTATAAAGTGTGTGGAGTGGGTGCTACAGTGTGTCTGTTTAAAGTGAGTGTGTGCGTGTGGATGTGTGTGCTATGTGCGTTTGGTGGTTGTTGTTGTGTAGTGTTCATTCATTGTTCGTTTAGCAGCCTGATGGCCTGGGGATAGAAGCTTCTTCTGAGTCTTTCTGTGCTCGCCTTGAGACTCCGGTATCGCTTGCCTGACCGCAGCAGTTCAAAGAGGCAGTTGTTCGGGTGACTGGAGTCTTTAATGATTCTCTTAGCCTTGCCCTTGCAACGCTTGTTGTAAATGTTCTGGAGGGTGGGGAGCCCCCCTCCAATTGTGCGTTCGGCTGAACGTGTCACTCTTTGTAGTCTGCTTCGGTCTTGTGCAGTGCTATTCCCAAACCAGGAGGTGATGTTGCCGGTCAAGATGCTCTCTATTGTACATGAGTAGAAGTTCTTAAGGATCTTCTGACTGACTTGGAACTTCCTTAGGCGCCTGAGGAAGTAGAGGCGTTGTCGTGCCTTCTTCACAACACTGTCAATGTGTGTGGTCCATGTCAAGTCCTCGGATATGTAGGCTCCGAGGTACTTAAAGCTGTTGACTCTCTCAACCGGTGCCCCGTCGATGCTGAGGGGGCTGTAGTCCTTGACCCCCGACCTCCTGAAGTCCACAATCATCTCCTTTGTTTTGCTGACGTTCAGGGAGAGGCTGTTATCCTGGCACCATCCCGCCAGGACCTTGACCTCTTCCAGGTAGGCCCTCTCGTCGTTGGCAGAGATCAGGCCCACCACCACTGTGTCGTCAGCAAATTTGATGATTGTATTGCTACTCCGCTGAGCCACACAGTCGTGTGTGTACAGGGAGTAGAGGAGGGGACTCAGAACACAGCCCTGGGGGGCCCCTATGTTGAGGGTGATGGATGAGGAGGTGCAGTTGCCTGCTCTCACCACCTGGGGTCTGCCAGTCAGGAAGTCCAAGACCCACTGGCAGAGGTCATAGTTCAAGCCCAGGTCCCTGAGCTTGGCTATGAGTATGGAGGGGACTATGGTATTGAATGCCGAGCTGTAGTCGATGAATAGCATTCTCACATAGTTCCCCTGCCTCTTGTCCAGGTGTGATGCTGCTGTGTGCAGCACATGGGCTATGGCGTCCTCCGTGGACCTGTTGGGGCGGTATGCAAATTGCAGGGGGTCCATGTTGATGGGGAGGGAGGAGCAGATGTAGCCCTTTACTAGCTTCTCAAAGCACTTCATGGCTATGGAGGTGAGAGCTACAGGGCGGTAGTCGTTGAGGCAAGCAGGCTTGGATTTTTTGGGTACAGGGATAATAGTGGACTTCTTCAGGCAGGTGGGGATGACAGCCTGTTCTAAGGACAGGTTAAATATGTCAGTGAATACCGGGGCTAGTTGGTCGGCACAGACTTTTAGGACGCGGCCGGGGATGCCGTCCGGACCTGCTGCCTTCCTGATATTCACTTTTTTAAAGGTCCGCCTCACCTCATGCTCTGTTACCCTGAACACTGAGTCTCCATCAGCAGCAGACCCCCCCCCCCCCCCCCATTGCCGTGGCTTGTGGGCTGGTGTTGTTATTACCAGCATCAAACCTCGCATAGAAGGTATTGAGGTCATTTGCTAAGGAGATGTCACTGTTCAGTTTGAGGGAGGCGCCTTTGTAGTCTGTCATCATTTTGAGCCCCTGCCACATAGCTCTAGAGTCAGCTTGTTCAAACTGGAGTTCAATTTTATCCCTGTGGCGCCGTTTGGCCTCTGTCACTGTCCTCCTTACGTTGTATCGCGCCACCTTGTGGTCATTCATGTTGCCTGCCACTAGGCCGTCGTTGTATGCTTTGGTGCGCTCTCTCAGAGCTTCACGGACGGATTTGTCTACCCAGGGTTTTTGATTTGGGTAAACTCTCATTTTGGTAGTGGGGATTGTTTCTTCCACCAAAGTACAAACATAGTCCAGCACTGTCTCCGTGTAGACATTAATGTTATCTGTGTCGCGGAACACGTTCCAGTCTGTGCAGTCAAACGCAGCCTGGAGAGTCTCCTCTGACGTCAAATCCCATTTCTGCACCTCTCGCGAGACTACAGGAGTGCTTTTGATTCTCTGTTTGTACTTTGGTGAAAGGAAAATGGACGCGTGATCTGATTTACCAAAGCCACTATCAGAATGAGCCTTGTAGCCACCCTTAAATTGCGTGTAACAGTGATCTAGGATGTTACCGCCTCTGGTGTTGCAAGTCACATGCTGATAGAAGTCAGGTAATACCTTTCTCAGATTGGCGCTATTGAAATCACCCAGCACTACCAACTGCCTACCAACTGCCACAGTTGGTAGGCATGCACTCATATGTGTAGTGAAACACAGATAAGTGCATGCGATAGCAACTGAACATTTTGAAAGATTAAAGATAGAGCTGATAGCGATAGCAACTGAACATTTTGAAAGATTAAAGATAGAGCTGATAGCGGATCTATTTGAGGCACAGGGGCGGCGCAGATAGGGTCGCATCCTCCCGGTCTTCATCACGGGACGTCCAACACTCCGGTCATCACTCCGAGACAGCCACTCACAGGGAGACAGGGAGACTCAGACGGGACAGGCGTTAGACAGTTTGCGTGATTGTGATGGGCGGACATAGCAATAGATACAAGTGGTAAGCATATATGTGAATAGAATAGATGTACTTAACCCAGCAATGAACGTCTGAACCATGTTGACAGATCACGGACAGAAGACGGTAAGAAGCTGATCCATGGCCTCGGTGGTGCACGTAGAACAGTCACTGGAATCTTGGCCAAGACCCTGAGACATCCACCACCTTGGTCAGCACTACGAGACAACCACTCAGATAGAGAGGGGGGGGGGGTTGGGACGCCTAAATATTAAAGGCAACCAACTTCTGTCTAGCCACGCCCAACTTGCGTCTAGCCACGCCCCCGCGGCGACGCGGCAGCAGCAGAGCGGAGCGGTAGCTCTGCCACGGAGCTCTGTCGCGGCAGCATTATGTAGCAGTAATCCCCCCTTTTTTAACATCCAGAACTAGCTCAATTGGTAGTGCTGCCTTGCTGTGGATCCTGTGGTCTGTTGGTGACAAGTTCAATTCCCTTCAATTTTTTTTTTTTTTTTTTTTTAACGTGCATTCTTTCGCCGGTTAAGTTTAGGCATGTTAACTTTAAGCATTGTTTCGGAGTGACCCCGAACCGCGGCCCACCCCAGCCAGAGCCCACGATCACCAGACCCAGATCAGAAGGGGGCCAGAAAATATACATAGGACCAATATTGAATGAAAAATAATAAACAAAACAAAATTAAAAATACAAAAACACCATAACCATCAACATACATGAATATTCGCTCTATCCCCCCCCCCCCCCCCCCCCCTCTCAGGACCCCAACGTGAGCCATCAATATAATACCTTATCCAGTACTTTCAGTACTTTCCAGAGTCATATGTGTTCTTTTAGTTTTTCCACCACGGCCCACCAGACCGCAATATTGGCCTAATTTTTTATCAAATATTTCTTAACATGAAAACAAGACAACACAATACAATAACCATAATAACAATACACAAAACTTCACACGGAGATAACAGAGCAATAATAATAAAAGAAATAACTATTTATAAAAACAGAGTACAACATTTTTATTTAAAGGGGTACTATCTTACAATTGGCCTTTCCCAGTATTCAGTACCGTTTCCCGGCCGTGTGGCTCTATATCAATAAGACTTATGTCTCTAATTCTCATATTGGCGCACTCTTCCAATTCCCCTCACAACCCTCACCCTCAAGTTTCAAGTTTCAAGTTTCTTTAATAGTTGTCATACAGAAGTACAGAATACTTTCATACAAAATGCTTCTTACTGTTACGCTCCAGAGACTGTGCTAGACAAGATAGTATCAAATAACATAGTATAGCATGTAATTTAGAAGAAGAAAATGAGGTCACAGTGTTCGGTATAGACATATGTACAATGTTCTGAGTTACCATATAATATACAATACTATGCAGTGTACTAATGTACAGTACTATATAGTGCAAAGCAGAAATGGGATGAGGTACAATTTAGGTACAATTTACAGTAAGGTGTACGAGTTGTAGTGCAATCCTTCATCAATAAATATAAAGTTTTGGGGAGTGGGTGCTACAGTGTGTTTGTTTAAAGTGGGTGTGTGCTATAAAGTGTGTGGAGTGGGTGCTACAGTGTGTTTGTTTAAAGTGAGTGTGTGCGTGTGGATGTGTGTGCTATGTGCGTTTGGTGGTTGTTGTTGTGTAGTGTTCATTGTTCGTTTAGCAGCCTGATGGCCTGGGGATAGAAGCTTCTTCTGAGTCTTTCTGTGCTCGCCTTGAGACTCCGGTATCGCTTGCCTGACCGCAGCAGTTCAAAGAGGCAGTTGTTCGGGTGACTGGAGTCTTTAATGATTCTCTTAGCCTTGCCCTTGCAACGCTTGTTGTAAATGTTCTGGAGGGTGGGGAGCCCCCCTCCAATTGTGCGTTCGGCTGAACGTGTCACTCTTTGTAGTCTGCTTCGGTCTTGTGCAGTGCTATTCCCAAACCAGGAGGTGATGTTGCCGGTCAAGATGCTCTCTATTGTACATGAGTAGAAGTTCTTAAGGATCTTCTGACTGACTTGGAACTTCCTTAGGCGCCTGAGGAAGTAGAGGCGTTGTCGTGCCTTCTTCACAACACTGTCAATGTGTGTGGTCCATGTCAAATCCTCGGATATGTAGGCTCCGAGGTACTTAAAGCTGTTGACTCTCTCAACCGGTGCCCCGTCGATGCTGAGGGGGCTGTAGTCCTTGACCCCCGACCTCCTGAAGTCCACAATCATCTCCTTTGTTTTGCTGACGTTCAGGGAGAGGCTGTTTTCCTGGCACCATCCCGCCAGGACCTTGACCTCTTCCAGGTAGGCCCTCTCGTCGTTGGCAGAGATCAGGCC
This sequence comes from Notolepis coatsorum, assembly GCF_963971535.1. Lineage (NCBI taxonomy): Eukaryota > Metazoa > Chordata > Actinopteri > Aulopiformes > Paralepididae > Notolepis > Notolepis coatsorum. The sequence goes on along the minus strand of NC_140166.1, from coordinate 72,554,461 downwards.
CACCACCACTGTGTCGTCAGCAAATTTGATGATTGTATTGCTACTCCGCTGAGCCACACAGTCGTGTGTGTACAGGGAGTAGAGGAGGGGACTCAGAACACAGCCCTGGGGGGCCCCTATGTTGAGGGTGATGGATGAGGAGGTGCAGTTGCCTGCTCTCACCACCTGGGGTCTGCCAGTCAGGAAGTCCAAGACCCACTGGCAGAGGTCATAGTTCAAGCCCAGGTCCCTGAGCTTGGCTATGAGTATGGAGGGGACTATGGTATTGAATGCCGAGCTGTAGTCGATGAATAGCATTCTCACATAGTTCCCCTGCCTCTTGTCCAGGTGTGATGCTGCTGTGTGCAGCACATGGGCTATGGCGTCCTCCGTGGACCTGTTGGGGCGGTATGCAAATTGCAGGGGGTCCATGTTGATGGGGAGGGAGGAGCAGATGTAGCCCTTTACTAGCTTCTCAAAGCACTTCATGGCTATGGAGGTGAGAGCTACAGGGCGGTAGTCGTTGAGGCAAGCAGGCTTGGATTTTTTGGGTACAGGGATAATAGTGGACTTCTTCAGGCAGGTGGGGATGACAGCCTGTTCTAAGGACAGGTTAAATATGTCAGTGAATACTGGGGCCAGTTGGTCGGCACAGACTTTTAGGACGCGGCCGGGGATGCCGTCCGGACCTGCTGCCTTCCTGATATTCACTTTTTTAAAGGTCCGCCTCACCTCATGCTCTGTTACCCTGAACACTGCGCCTCCATCAGCAGCCGACCCCCCCCCCCCCCATTGCCGTGGCTTGTGAGCTGGTGTTGTTATTACCAGCATCAAACCTCGCATAGAAGGTATTGAGGTCATTTGCTAAGGAGATGTCACTGTTCAGTTTGAGGGAGGCGCCTTTGTAGTCTGTCATCGTTTTGAGCCCCTGCCACATAGCTCTAGAGTCAGCTTGTTCAAACTGGAGTTCAATTTTATCCCTGTAGCGCCGTTTGGCCTCTGACACTGTCCTCCTTACGTTGTATCGCGCCACCTTGTGGTCATTCATGTTGCCTGCCACTAGGCCGTCGTTGTATGCTTTGGTGCGCTCTCTCAGAGCTTCACGGACGGATTTGTCTACCCAGGGTTTTTGATTTGGGTAAACTCTCATTTTGGTAGTGGGGATTGTTTCTTCCACCAAAGTACAAACATAGTCCAGCACTGTCTCCGTGTAGACATTAATGTTATCTGTGTTGCGGAACACATTCCAGTCTGTGCAGTCAAACGCAGACTGGAGCGTCTCCTCTGACGTCAAATCCCATTTCTGCACCTCTTGCGAGACTACAGGAGTACTTTTGATTCTCTGTTTGTACATTGGTGAAAGAAAGATGGACGCGTGATCTGATTTACCAAAGCCACTATCAGAATGAGCCTTGTAGCCACCTTTAAATTGCGTGTAACAGTGATCTAGGATGTTACCGCCTCTGGTGTTGCAAGTCACATGCTGATAGAAGTCAGGTAATACCTTTCTCAGATTGGCGCTATTGAAATCACCCAGCACTAAAATGGCGGCGTTAACGTTTGCTGCTTGTATTCTATTTACCTCGTCGTGGAGTCTGGAGAGCGCGACGTTGTTACTGGCTTGCGGTGGAATATACACTCCTACAAGGATGATCGCCGTTAACTCCCTCGGGAGGAAGAAAGGACGACACTTGATGGTTATATATTCCAGGTCTGGGCAGCAGTGGTTGGATAATTCCTTCACGTTAGTTGGATCGCTCCAATTGTTGTTAAACATGAAGGCAATACCTCCTCCACGTTGTTTACCGGACTCTGCTGTACGATCCTTGTGGTGGATAAAGAAGTGATCGGCTGGTTGGATTGCGTGGTCTGGAACGTCCGGCGTGAGCCACGTTTCGGTGAAGCAGAGAACGTTGCAGTCTCTGACGTCTCTTTGGTATTGAATCCTTGCTCGGATGTCATCCAGTTTATTGTCAATTGATTGTACATTGGCTAGCAATATACTGGGCAATGGCGTTCGGTGGCGTCTGGATCTCAGCCTGTTACGGATCCCAGCTCTCTTCCCACGCCGTCTGGTTCCTTTGTTCCTGGGATCAAGGAACAAAGGATCTGGTCCCATTCTCCGGAGAATCTCCTCAGGCCATTGTTGCGGTTCGGAAAGCTGGTCCAGTGAGTAATCCAATCGGTAAGTTTCCCGTAATCCGATGTCTATAAGTGACTGACGGTCATACACATTAAATGCACCTACTGTTGGTACAGACAAAACTCTTAAAACTATAAATATTAACAAAAGTAAGCACAGTCTCGACGGAGCGAACAGAAAGGCAGCCGGATGTTGCAGCGCCATTCTCACCAATCTGAGTCATCTCAAAACGTGCATATCAGTGATGTCAGAGATTCCCAGCTGCATAACAATGTGGCAATTGTCACCAGGCCACACAGTGGTTGGAGCCCAGCCTCAAAACGGCTTAAGATCCTGAGGTAGAAAAAACGCTGCCCCTGAGTACCCGACCAGAAATACAAAACAATGAACCTTTTCGAAAAACAAAAACCTACAGAGTGTTCCATAGACTCACAGGAACCGTGCAAAAGTGCCCAAACAGTGAAGAAATAGCAAAATAGCAAAATAGCTCCCCCCCAATAAAATTCCCCCAGTTATTCCCCCAGTTAAAGTTAAGAAGGACAAGACAAAAGACAAGACAGACAAGACATTTCCTCCTCCCCCTCCCACGAGACCGCCGGACTCCCCCGAACAAGCACCTCAACCCCGCTCAGCCGCACACGGCGGTCCTGACCTTCTCAGCTGTTGCAAACCACAGGTCAATACCAGCCTGCCCCACCCCAATCACCCGCGCCGTGGATATCTCAAGATAAATCACATCCAACAGTGTTAGAGACCAGTTAATCACTGTGAGCTTCTCAGGCTCCTTCCATATCAATGCTATTAGCTTCTTCGCTGCTGTGACGCCCGCTAGGACAACCCTTTTTAGTTGTACGGACGCGGGTAGTGTCGTTATATCGTTCAGGAGAAGCGTAACAGCTGTGAATGGGATAGTTAAGCCACACAAATCTGAAAGTTTGTCCGTTATTGACCTCCAGAAGCGGGCCACTGGTGGGCAATCCCAATACATATGCATATAAGTGCCAGCGGCCCTTTGAGAGCACAAAGTGCACCGAGAGTCGGTTACCAGTCCCATAGCAAATAGCTTCCTAGGTGTAAGATAGGTCCTATGAATATAATTAAAATTAATTTGCTGGTGATTGGGGTTGCGGGAAGACAATGCCACATTTGCCCAAACATCATCCCAGTCAAACTCGGGGTCCAACTCCGGGATATCCACACGCCAGATTGTATCCAATGACAAATTTTTATACGTGGATTGAATTAAGAGCGTATAAAAGTCTGAGACAAACCCTCTGGAGGTCGTCCTGTCCACTATGAGCCTGAGGAAGGGGTGTGGTTGCAAAGCTTGAGCCCACGGCACGCCATGCGCCCTCAGCGCTGACCTTAGTTGAAGGTAAAGAAAGAAGGACTCGCCGGGAAGATCATAAAATTCTCTTAAGTCCTGAAACGCCCGAAGGCCGTTCTTATCATAAATATCCTCCAGAGTATGAACTCCCCTCCTTTGCCATTGAGGAATACTAACCGGCTTGTGCCCAACAAGTAGTTGCTGATTATTAAAAATGGGAGAGTCCAGGTGCCATGGGCATTTAACCCCACACGACTTCTGTACATTACGCCACGTTTGGATCACGTGAGTTATGATCGGTCCATACCTCAGTCGGCATTTCGAAATAGGGACAGTGGAGTACACTACATCCTGCAATCTTAGCGGTGAAACCGCCGCCGCTTCTAAGGAGCGCCAAGATACAGCCTCTACAGGGTCTAGCCAGCACATCAGAGGTCTCAGTGAAAAGGACCAGAAATAAAGCTTAAAATCAGGGATTGCGAGGCCCCCATCTTGTTTCCTACGTTGAGTAGTAGCTCTTTTGATTCTCGGGCGTTTGTTATTCCAGATAAACTTAGATACCATCGATTGTACCTTGCGCCAGTGGTCTATTGGAGGGGGCAGGGGGAGCATTGAGCTAACAAAATGTATCCTAGGCAGGACGTTCATTTTGATTATGGAAGCCCGGGCTTGTAAGGAGTTAGGAAGGGACGACCACCTGTCTAGATCCTGGCGTATTTTCTCATAAGTACCCGTGAAGTTGTACTTAGTAGTTTGACTCAGCGTGGGGAATATCTCTATGCCCAAGTATTTAAAATGTTCCACTATGGGGATATCAGCTGGTAGTCGCACCGCCTTGGCCAGCTCATTAAGAGGTAGGCAGGCTGATTTGTTCCAGTTAATCTTAAAGCCTGACAATTTACCAAAGTCGTCGATTATTCCCAGTAATTTTGTGGCCGACCGGGAGGGGTCGTCCATAAAAATCAGTAGGTCATCCGCATAGAGAGCAATTTTGTGTGGAGTATTATTGACCATTATGGGGACGATGTCCTCCGATTGCCTAATAAATTGGGCCAATGGTTCGAGGGAAAGCGCGAATAGTCCTGGGCTCAGAGGACAACCCTGTCTAGAAGATCTGGAGACTGGAAAAAGTGTGGAACAGTTTTTGCCTGTCAGTATCATTGCCGACGGCGAGGCATACAGGACTTTAATCATATGAATAAAACTCTTTCCAAGACCCATAACCTCAAGTACCTTCCACAGGTATGACTACTCTAGTCTGTCAAACGCCTTCATCGCATCCAAAGACAGAACTGTGGACGGAGCTGTATTGTCTTTACTGTTATCGACTACATGCAACAGCCTCCTAAGATTATCTGCAGCCAGGCGCCCCGGGATAAAACCAGTCTGATCGCAGTGTACCAATACCGTCATAAATCTCTGCAGGCGGCGGGCCAGCACCTTGGCAAACACTTTTAGATCGGCCCCGAGAAGACTCAAGGGCCTATAGCTACCACAATCATTGGGATCTTTATCCTTTTTGAGAAGTAAAGAAATCAACGCCATGTTGACATCTCTTGAGAACTCCCCTTGTTCGATAGCGTAATTGATCATATCGAGCATCAATGGACCCAGTTGGTCCCAGAAAGCTAAATATACCTCGGGTGGAATACCATCCCAGCCTGGTGCCTTACCCCTCTGCATTTCAGCAATCGTCTCCCTTAGTTCCATAAGAGTGATCGGTTTCCCCAGTTCCTTAGCCTCTTCCTCAGAAATGTGGGGTATCTCAAGCCCGCCAATGAACGATTCAAATTTAGAGTTATCGAAATTAACCTCTGAGCTATATAACTGTGAGTAAAACTCTTTAAAAGTGTCGTTGATCTTTTTCGAATCAGTAGTGACTGTTTCCTGTCGCGTCTTGATCGAAGGGATATCCGAGAAATGATAATTCGAGCGTATTTTCATTGCCAATAGATGGCTAGGCCTGGAACCGTGAAAGTAGTAATTTTGCCTTGTCCTATGTATCAAGAACTCAGACTGTTGTTTAAGTATGGAGTTTATTTCTTTCTTGACTATCTTACGCTGTGTGTTTAGTCGTTCGCTATAGTTAGTTTGCAAAGATGCGTATAGGTCTGCATATAATGTTTCCAGTCCTTCTAGCTTCTTTGACCGGGATTTACGCAAATTGGAGGCGAAAAGTGTGACATGACCCCTGATAAATCCTTTCAATGCGTTCCACAGGACCCTAGGGTCTTCGACCGTGCCAACGTTGATCTGCAAGAATTCAGCTAGTTTACTCCTGAACTCAGAACAGAAATCATCGTTCTTTAATAAGGTTGAGTTAAAACGCCACCTGGGAGCTCTCGTGGAGAGCCTGCCAAAGGTTGCCTTAAGGAAAATCCCCTTGTGGTCCGAGAGAGCCAGGGGAACCAATGAGACGTCGAAACTATCAAACATATTAGGGGACGCGAATGCATAGTCTATTCGAGAGAAGGTTTTGTGTCTGGCTGACAGGTGAGAGTAATCCTTGAGGGTGGGATTGGATATGCGCCATAGGTCTGCGAGCCCTGTGTCCTGGGCCCACATCCTGAGGGCCTTAGAGGACCGTTTTTGGTCGCTTGTTTCAGAGGACCCGGACCTATCCATCTCCGCATCCCAGCACGCATTAAAATCGCCACCCACAATGAGAGCGTATCCAGTAAGTTCCAACATATTCTTCGTGATTGTATTATAGAATGCTGAATCAAATGTGTTAGGGGCATACAATGCTATTATTGCCATCTTCCTATGAGAGAACTCAACCTTTGCTATAGTAATCCTTCCCTCCGTGTCCGACCACACATCCAGGACTTTGATATCAAGGTTACGTCTTGTAACTATGACGACTCCTTTTGTCTTATCATCGGCTGAGGATGAGGAGATAACGTGATATTGTTGATTTGCTAGCCTTGACACATCACCCACCAATAAATGCGTCTCACTAAGGAGAGCAATGTCAATATTCCTTCTCTTCAATAACCAAAGGACACTGGCACGCTTGTGTGGGGCGTTAAGACCCCCTGCGTTCCAAATTAAAATATTCAATTTAGCCATGGTCGAATTTGTCTAAATGCGTGGAGAACATACCAGTGCAGCCAGGCTGAGGACAGAGGCGCTGATCCAGGTGGGCCCAGACGGTCGATCCCAAGAGTTCAGAGGAGGAACAATTACACACATATAGGACAACAGTACAGAAAACACAGAAAAATACCACCCCATTAAGTAGGTTGCTCCAACTCCGATTGAGCATACCCTCTAACAAAAACACTAAGTACCCAACTCGCTCCGTATAAGAGCTGTGCACGAAATAGAACAATTAAGGCATAATAACAAATACAACAGTCTTCTAGACTTTTAATTCCTGGTATAACCTCTCAACAGTAGTCATATGTTTGCATTCAGGTTGTGCTTGTTAGGTCTCAAAAAATTAAATAATATAGAGATAATAAATGCACATATACATATATATATATACACACACACCCACACACTCACCCACGCTGGAAATGTAGTACCAAAATAGGGTAGCTCCACACAACGTATGTATCCACCGACAACTATATCCTGAGTGGTAGAACAGGATAAATGAAATAGTGAATGAGCACTTACACATACATACTCCCACCTATACAACCATACATACATATACACACACATACCTATAAGAATATTAATATGGCAAGTGAAATTATATTGGCCCCTTCAGCCCATATTTGACTAAACAATGTGTGCCCTCTCCCTCCTATTAAAATAATAATATTAATAATAAAGAAAAAATAATTGCACGCATATATGCGCAACCACCACCCCCTATAATACAGTTTAGTAACTTATTATACTGCATGTTATGGTGTGGATTAACCCTTGCAACCCTGTTTTCTGCCTGTCTGAAGCTACCTGGTTCACTCAGGACTCTGTGGGTAAGGTAAAAGTATTATACTACTAGCAAGTATTTAATATCAAAGATTTGAACTATCCATTTAATTTGACAAATTACAAATTGTGAACAACAAGTCAGCAGGAAGGGTACAGCTAAGGGTACAGCTCTGGCAGCTAAGTATTGTTTGTCAAACAGTGTCAAACTTGAGTGTTATACTCTGAGTGTATAGTAGTATAGACATATTAGCATAGTAGGTACTACTAGTAGTATAGGGATAGTAGCACAATACATAGTAGATAGTAGTACAGATATAGTAGTAAAGTAGTAGTAAAAGACAGTAAGAAGGTTATTTCTTTAAAGAGGTGTGTTTTTAGTCGATGGCTGAACATTGGGTGGGTTTCAGCTGTCCTGACTGTGGTGGGAAGTTCATTCCACCATTGTAGAGCGAGGACAGAGAATAGCCTGCTTCCCTCTGATGACCCCCCAGGAGCTTGAATAGGAGTGGATCTCAGTCGGCCAGAAGAATGCAAAGTGCAGGGGTCTTGTTGCTCAAAGATCTGCAGATTCTGGCTGTTGAGGCAAGCAGAGTAGTTCAGCCTGTTGTCAAGGACCTAGGTTCTTGGCGGTCAGGGACGGAGCCATGGCTACAGCACGTTCTCCACTGTGATTGAAAGGTCGATCAGTGGGGGAGGATTCAGCCGGCAAGGGAAGTAGCTCAATTTAGCTCAGGTTCAGTTTGAGGTGGTTGATTATTGTCATCCAGGCGGAAATGTCAGACAAGCAGGCAGAGATCCGTTCAGAGACTTGGCACTGCAACTCTCAATGGAAATTCCTGTACATTATTTGAATTAGCATTTCTGTATGTACAGTATGTGTTTACCTTGGAATGAATGTTAGTGTCGTGCTCTACTTATTGAGCAATACAGGGAATGGAACCCCTAACCCTGGCAATGTTAGTTCCATGATCTACCCATTGAGCTACACAGGGATTGGAACCCCTAACTCTGGCAGAGTGCCATGCTCTCTCTCTCTCTCGCATGTGATAGACATTTATTTAGTTTTTAGTACATAACACAACCCACATGTCACAACGTTTTGAATATTCAATGATAATTGGTGCTGAAGCCTCAAAGCCCAAAAAACAGAGGTATTCAGGGAGACATCAGGCCTACACAACTCACAATCATCTGTATGATGACATAATGTAATAATAATATTAAAATAACCTCTCTCTCTCGGCTTGGCTGGTCGTTCATACTAATACAATTGGCAGTATTAGGGGGTGGGAAAGCCGGTGGGTGGGGATCGGACGTCGTGGACAGCGACTCTTACAGGTCGGTTGGTGCGCCTGTACAGCAGAATCAGGAAGTATCGGGGGCAGCGTGAGCCTCCCACGCGTTACTCCTCGCCGCTGAGAGATCGCGCTGTGCAGGTGAAAAGATGCGACGGCTGCTTCCTCGTGTACCGGAGGGGACGCGTGATGCAAGGCGTCGTCCACATTGCAGCCGATCAGTGGGAGGCATGGCCTAACAACGTTCGAGACAGGGGAGGGAAGAATTGGATCATACGAAATTGGGATGGGAGAAAAATAGAAAAATGGGGAGAAAAAGTAGATACAAAAAAAAAACTCTTTGGCGTTACAGGTAACTTCTCTTTTGAACTTCACCATTGTTTCAGATCAGAACTCCAGGCCTAAGGTGGAGCCCCTGACCGATCTCCCACCTCTTTGGCACTGTGTCAAGAACTCATCCTTCACTGTGCCGTAAAGAGGACCCCATAAAGCCCACTTTGAAGGAGCGGGAACCGATTTCAATAACTCTGGAAGATGGATACAGGTGTGGATTTCCCCCCTTCTCAGTCAGCCGAGAGTCGGCCTACATCAAATAGAAGACAAAGGCTGTGGTGTTAGCCACTCCTCTCAGGGCTGTAGAGCACTCGTTCAAAGAGCGAGCGAGCGAGAGAGAGAGAGAGAGAGAGAGAGAGAGAGAGAGAGAGAGAGAGAGAGAGAGAGAGAGAGAGAGAGAAAGAAAAAAGCCCCTAACAGGTGCACTAGCTTTGCATCCTTTTCCATCTAGTGAGTCACCGGATTTCTACTGTATCAAAGCTTTTGTACCGGAGTTGATCCCCTGCTGTGCAAGATCGCCTGCTTAACATCTCCACAAAAGCAACTTCATACATATATATAATATATATATCCTCCACAAGACTTTCAGTGGGACAAGGAGCCCGGCAATCTCTTTTTGGTTTCATGCGTATTCGAGTCATAGCGCACACAACACTTCAAAGCGGGTTTGGCTGTCACTACACAGACCCACTTTCTGAAACCAAAAGTCCCCCAAGGGGACGCGGCGTGACGACTCAGTGATCATCTTTCACAAGAACTTGAAAGGAATTTGTCATTCCCCCCATCCCATAATCTGATAGGCTCTTTTGAATGTCTCTTCTCAGTTAATAAAAAAAAAAAAAAAAAAAAAAAAAAAACTCACACAAAGACTGTGCTCTTTTCCATGCATCGTTTGCAGTCACAGCCTGATGGAAACTACTCTAACTACTTTAACGGTGATTGCTTTATCACCCCCCTCCTAACCCCTGTACCCTTTAGTGGTCAAATTGAGTCACGAGTAAACATGTTCTGACCCTGAGAACGTCCCTTCCTCATTAGCAGTTTGCTCTTAAAACCCCAGAGAGCCTAAATGAGGCCTAAAAACCCCAGAGAGCCGACTCAGGTTTTTAATACCCAGGCTGTGTAAGAGGAACAGAAAAGGTGCTACATGAAGAACAATGAATTGATCAGCGTTCCTCCTGTCCTGTCGATGGCAGCGCTGATTAAATCCACCGCCTTCAAGGAAACCAGCAGGGTCAATGTCATTGTCTAGCACCGTGTAATTAGGATTTCCTTCACAGACACGGTACTTTATGTTAGAGGGGGAGAGGGATGCTGACACTTCAGCCACGTTATCCAGTCTACCGTATAGGGCTGATGGAAAGTACAGAGCAGAAGAATAACATGCCGTGTAGACGGTGATAACTTGCCTGTTGAAAGCACCACAATGTGGCTCAACAACAGGGCCAGGAAAGTCACGATAAGACGACAGTTAAGATATCACCATTGAAGTGCCTGTTTAATTCCTTTCCCAGGTATACAGAGGGATTAGCCTTGAGGTTAGGAAAGCCAATTAGAAACCAACCGGAAAGGCTGCTGGTTCAGTCCTCGGCACTGCTGGTAGGTGTGTATTCCAGCTGTTAGCAACATGATATTCCCTTGAGCAAGGCACTGAACGCTTAATTTCTCATGGGGCACTTCACTCTGGCTGAACCTGCGTGCTCTGACCTCTCTGTGGATGTGTGTGTGTGTGTTTTGGAGATAAGCACTTGACATTTATTTTTATTTCAAATGGATATTAACCCATTTAGACTTAAAACGCCTGCTAATAATGCATTATATAGCCTGCATATACACACAAATGTGTTTCCCGGTTTCAATGGGATAAAGGAAACAGATGTATGTTGAATTACCAGTGTAATTTCCTCCAGGTCATCCGGTGTCCCCCCACACCAAAAAGACATGTATGCTAGGTCTCCTGCCATCTCCCTTGACCAAGGTACTGGCATTACAACTGGAGTTGGTCCCCAGGTCTTTTTTATGAAAAACAACTGTGAACAATTGAATTTTTACAGTTTTTGAATGTATTTGATGGTATAGTTGTGAATGTGATTTATTAGGTATAAGATAGAGTTGTTGTTTGGGGTAGTTTGGTGGTGTTTATATGATGGGATTTATATATATATATTTCTTTTACTTAACCTCTTAACTCATTCAGCGCCGGAGCTTAATCTGCGAGATGGCGCTAGAACGCCATTGCTTTAATCAATGGGGGGACTGCGAGATTTGTGAGTGCTTAAAATATATCTTAAATTATAGCTATGGGTCTAATACACCCGTCGATTATCAGTGAGTTGCTTCCAGTCAACATGTACAAAACGGATTGTTTTTTCATCTGTACATTTCCGTTTTATACCGTTTTGAATACGAGTATAGTTTTGGTGATTTCTAGTAATCCCAGGAAAAGACACGATAATAGCCCTTTAGTGGAATACACAAAACACAGTAATTTTTCGCCTGATCGAATCTTCCTGAAATCAATGCTAGATCATCATTATTATCCTTCCTTGTGCAGGAATGAAAAGACCACGAGGCCTTCTGATGGCATGTGGTCATAGAAAGGTTTGAAAATGTGAAAAACAGATGTGAAAAATGTGAAAAAACACATCTTAACATGGACATACTGACTCACAATCTACTGTAAGTTACATTCATTGACCAGTGTAGCAGCAGTGGAGAGATATTCCATTCTAAAGTGTCATAGAGAGGCTCATCCTTCTAACCAATCAGAGAAGCTTGTTGGGATAAGCACTTTTAGTAGTTATAACTATGCAGTCCTCATTCAACACAGACTGGCAATGAGGATGCATGTAGACTAACCACTAAACAATGAGATTCCCTTTGAGGTTCTCTGATTGGTTAGGTTAGATTAGATTAGATTGTACTTTATTGTTGTAACTGAGGGGTACAATTCCATGACTGTATTGAGAGTATGGTATTATTAAACCACTACTTAGTTATGTACTTTAATTACTGGCCATACAGTACACGGTATATATGGTGAACACCCACACAAGAATACAGCTTAACAAGGAAAGTTATATTTAGAAGTATTTATTATTAAAGCAGCACCAATAGGTTACAATATTGAGAATTATGAATTGCGCTTATATGGCGAAGAACACTTAAGTAGGTCAAGAGCGTAAGTCCATGAGCATATTAAGATGGGTATAATTGAATACCACCTGTAGCATAAGAATTACATAAGGCACACTCGTAGTCAGCTGGAGATACTAAGGGGGTTCCCTCCGGTCGTAAGCCAGCAGGGGAGAGGAATGTTCGGGAGCAAAAGTCTGGATCAACGGGGAATCAATAAGCTCCAGCTACGGGAGTCGGTACATATACTCCCCTCGATCGGCAGACAAAAGCAGCAGCTATAATCCAGTATGCGCGACAGCATGGATGAAAGCCAGCCAGCCTCTTCCTAGAGACGGGCTCGAGTGATGCTCCTCACGGGTAGATCCCACACAGCAGTGGGGTAGACGGTTCTCTGCTCCAGCAGCCACAGTACCAAAAGCAATATAATCCAGCCGGAAAAGGCTCTGCATTCGCCGGTGTAGATTCTCCTGTGCACGGTACTTCACATTTAACTAGTTCGAACTTGACGTTATTTCACTAAACTCTGACACTTTTACTATCCTATTCGCACATATTATAAGTGCTCTATTTAGACGCAAAGTTGCTCACTTCACTTGGTCGTTGACTCGTGGTGAAGGCTTTAACGTTTGAGATAAGACGATACGTTACTTTGAACGAATGATGAACTGAATGAACTGAACGAACTGAACAAAGTGAACTAAGTGCTGCTGTATCCACCTGCGGCGTATTTATACATAAGGTGAATTATCTAGTGCCAACCTCAGTTCTGTCTCGTATTACTGCGCAAACCTGGACATGTTGAGACAAGCCTTGGCGGTGGCTTTGAACTCGCCATTGGGGGTATGGTCGTTGGCGCCTAGGGGTCGCTGTCCAATAGGAGAACGAATATTATGGTCTGGCTTGTACCTAGGTAAAGGGATATTCCGTGTATATGTACAAAGAATATACAAGGGATATCAGACGATATACAAATATTATACAATATATCTCAAGTAATAAATATATATATTCGGTTTAATCTGACCCTTTGTAACAATTGTCATTATATTTGCATACAACAAGATTTGGGACTCAAACTTAAGGTGCAGTAATAAAAGAGAAACATAGAATACTATACAGAAACATTAAATACTATACAAGAAAACATAAAATACTATACAGAAACATTAAATACTATACAATAAGACAATGTTACAGTCCTGTACAATATACAAGATAACAACAATATACAGAATAACAATACACAAATAACAATCACAGTGGGTGGGTAACTGGGTATTGCACTGTGGATATTGCACACCAGGATGTTGCACAGTGTGGGAGGAGGGGGAAAGGTGAATTATTAGTGCATGTTAGAGTTCAGGGTGGTGATGGCTCTGGGGAAGAAACGGTCTCTGAGCCTGTTTGTACTGGCTCTGATGCACCTGTAACGCCTGCCTGATGGCAACAAGTCGAACAGGTGGAAGCCAAGGTGTGAGCTGTCCTTTGTAATGTTTTTTTGCTCTGTTGAGGCAGCGGGAGTTGTGTAAGTCCTTCAGGGAGGGGAGGGGGCAGCCGATGATTCTCTGTGCCGAGTTTATGACCCTCTGAATCGCCTTTGCTTCAGTGCAGCTGGCATACCACACACTGTTATGCAGCACGTCAGCAGGCTCTCAACAGCAGAGCGATAGAAGGTCACCATCAGCTGCTCCTCCAGTCTTTTCTTCCTCAGCACCCCCAGGAAGTGAAGTCTCTGCTGGGCCTTCTTGATGACCGCGGTTGTGTTTGCGGTCCAGGAGAGGTCAACAGATGAGGGTACCGAGGAACTTGAAGGAGCTGACTCTCTCCACAACCTCACCGTTGATGCAGAGGGGGGTGGGGTCTGCACTGTTCTTCCTGAAGTCAAAGAGGAGTTCCTTGGTTTTTGTGGTGTTCAGTGCTAGGTTATTCACCGAACAACATGCTGTTAGTTTCAGGACCTCATCTCTGTATGCAGACTCATCTCATCCCCCCTGCAATAAGTCCAATCACCGTCGTGTCGTCAGCAAATTGTGTTCTCCGGGTGGGCTGGACTGGGGAGTACAGCAAGGGGCTCAGCACACACAGCCCTGGGGAGAGCCGGTGCTGAGTGTGCGGGAGGAGGAGAGGTGGGGGCCGAGTTTCACTGTCTGGGGTCGGTTGGTCAGAAAGTCCTTAATCCAGGAGCAGGTGGGTGTGGGGAGGCCTAGATCCGGCAGTTTGGTGACCAGGATGTCTGGGATGATTGTATTGAAGGCTGTCTGTATGTGGACAGTCTGCTAGATCAGTCTTGTCTGTATGTGGACAGTCTTCTATATCAGTCCTGTCTGTCTGACCACAGGGGTGTGTTCTTTCCCCTCTATACCAACAACCTCCGATCAGCATCCCCCTCAGTCAAGACGCTGAAATACGCGGACGACACTACCATCTTAGGGCTGATCTCCAACAACAAGGAGGATGACTACCGGTTGGAGGTGGAGCGGACACTAACGTGGTGCAGAGAACACAACCTCATATTAAATGAAAGCAAGTCTGTTGAACTTATCATTGACTTTAGGAAAACCACACCCACTAAAACACCCATGCTCATCAACAATCAACCCATTTCAGCCACAGACACATTCAAATACCTAGGAACATACATCAGCAATAAACTAAACTGGGACCATCACACCACTCATCTACTCAAAACAGCCAATCAAAGACTATTTCATCTCAGACAACTCAAGAAATACAAGGTCAGGAAGAACTTAATGGTACAATTCTACACAGCCATAATACAAAACATTATATCATTATCCATCACTGTATGGTATGGCAACACACCCAAACACACACTACACAGACTAGATAGGATCATAAAAAGGGCATCCAAAATCATCAACTGCAAACTCCCCACCCTGGACTCCACACACAAACATCACACCATCACACGTGCAAACAAAATCATTAGTCACCCCCTGCACCCAGCTCATCACCTCTTCCAACACCTCCCCTCTGGTAGGAGGTTTAGGTCACTAGGTAGTCATACTGTAAGGTTCAATAATAGTTTCTTCCCCAAGGCCATACAACTGCTCAACTCCAACTCCTCCTAAATGTACCCCCTGCTGTTATGTTTCTCTGGTTTATGTTACATTGAACTGACATCTATAGTTTTTCGTACTGTACTGTTTCCGTCATGTATATGTTCTAGGTGGTGTTTTCTGTACTGTACTGTTCCATGTGTCTTTTATGTTTTATGTGGTGTATTGTCGCAGCTACCACCTGCACCGTGCTTGAATTCCACCAACCTGGCCGTGTGGCAATAAAAGGAACTTGAACTTGAACTTGAACTGTGGACCTGGCTACATCAGTCTCGTCTGTCTCTGGACAGTCTGGCTACATTGCTACACTCCCAGCTGACACTATAGTTATTACACCCAACAAGAGATGTGTGTGTCTTGGTATTCCTTGGGCAGTCTTGAATAACCCTGACCCTATCTCAAAATAAACACAGGCAGGCCTGGGGGTCGGCGGGGTGCTCTGGGGGCCAGCGTGTGGGTCCTGTCGGAGTAAGATGCCATTGTGTTAATTACCACCCCCTTCCCCACCAGGTGTTAAGGAGAAACCAGGCTATTATTAATTAAGCCATAGTCTGGAGTGGAGTGGGAATCGTAACACATTCTGACCTCCTGTATTCACACTGCGACCACAGGGCTGTGCGCTTAATTATTATTATTATTATTATTATTATTATTATTATTATTATTATTATTATTATTATTATTATTATTATTATTATTATTATTATTATTATTATTATTATTATTATTATTATTATTATTATTATTATTATTATTATTATTATTATTATTATTATTATTATTATTATTATTATTATTATTATTATTATTATTATTATTATTATTATTATATTATTATAACAGGTAGGTCAGACCACGCATTGTGATTGGTCGAGAGCGTTCTAAACCGTGAGTATATTCATGATATACACTCACGGTTAAATCACCATGAATATACAACTGCGCTGGCTTTAGAATGTTGTAGAAAGTTTCAACTGCCATTCATAAAACGGAAACTGTCAACATGACCTATTCCACAGACAACGTTACGTTTTATTTAACGTACCCGTTAACTATAAACGAGTGGATAGATATAGAGAGTCTAATGCAAGCGAAGTCGGAAAAGGTCATCAGCACCTCGGACAGTTTCGGGAGTTGGGCCAGTTCAATGCCCAGGCCGTCGACTTGGTGGTGTTGAAGGATTAATTGTGGCTTTTCTCCATCGCGTCCAGCTCATCTTTCGTTGGATTGGCATGTCTAATAATGCTAGTAGTAGTGCACTGCAAACTCAACATTACTGCAGGAAAATGTATACTGGTTTATTGTTTATGATACAATATACTATATTGATTTATTATCTATGATACTACAGTATTCAGATGTATTGTTTATGATACAATATACTATATTGATTTATTGTTTATGATACGATATGCTATATTGATTTATTGTTTATGATACAATATACTAAATTAATGTATTGTTTATGATACTATATAGTATATACTATATTGATTTATTGTTTATGATACTGTATACTCTGCCATCTTCAGCTCCCCAACGAGATCGCTCGGACACTGGGGAATATCATCACAGCGCGCTCCCTGATCCCACTGTGATCAAGCAGAAGAGGGGTACGCACGGAAGGCTGAGGGCTAAACTGCGAATCATCAATCATAAATGAGTTAAAAAACCTCTTAACAGGCGCCCCAAAATTCTCCATTTTTGTTTTCGTTTTTGAGGACTGCATACTTTTTTTGCAAACCAAAACACTATACTTTATACGTATAGCACATGCATGAGCCTGGTCTCTTTTGAAAGATGACATTCTGAAGTTTCTGATACAATAAAAATAATTCACTTTTAGTGCTAATAAAATAGTGTAACATAGGTCTGAACTTGAGTTGAGGCTGAGACGACACCCTGGTTCCATAGCCTGAAGTCCTGTGTAGTACATGACCAAATTTGACAAAGATCCGTTCAGAAATGAGTGATTAGGAGCGATTTTGGTAAACTGTGTAGCATGCCTGGTTTTTATTTCCTCATAGACTTCAATTCATTCTGCGGTTTTTCTCTTCCTGTTTTCGCTCGTGACTTTTCACCTAGATCTCTGATTTGTACATCCCCATGTGGGGTATCATTGGAAAGCCATACTCATTGGCTACAACCCTGTCCAATAATTTTCGAGATCGCCAAATGATATCAATCCCTGTCTCCTGAGCCTTTCAGCCATTGTGTTGTGTAGATGTGTGCCTGGTGCCAATGTATGGCAGCCATATGAGCCTGCGTAACCCAAGGTTGGGTGCTACACAGCTCCCTACATTGTAAAGCGCTTTGAGTCTGTCTAGAAAAGAGTGCTATTGAAATGCAATGATCATTCATTCATAATGCACATAATGCACATAAGGCGGCTGGCCCTGATGGCATTCTCGGCAGTGTGCTCAGGAACTGTGCTGGGCAACTGACTGTGGCAACTGACATCTTCAACCTGTCACTAGCCCAGGCAGTTGTCCCAGCGTGCTTTAAACCCACCTCCATTGTGCCAGTGCCGAAACACTCCTCTGCCGTGAGCCTCAGTAAGCCTCTGTTGCACTCACCCCCATCATCATGAAGTGCTTTGAGAGGCTGGTCCGACTCCTGGCTCACCTCAAATTTGGCATGGAGCATGGAGGATGCTATCTCCTCAGTGCTACAGTACATTCTGCCCTGTCCCACCTGGATGAAAGCAATACCCATGTGAGAATGCCGTTCATCGACTTCAGCTCAGCATTCAACACCATCGTCCCCTCCAAAAACTCATCTCCAAACGTGGTGACCTTGTGGAAACCAAGGACCTCGACATTAACCCCCCTGTCTGCAACTGGATACTTGACTTCCTAACTAACAGACCCCAGCTCACCAGCACCTCTTTTTCCTGTACCACAAGGACAGCCCTCCATCAATACCATGAACTCTGAACTCTGTATACCTGTATCACTGTACATAAACCCTGTACACGCATCTGCCTATTACTCAGTAGTACACATTTTTATATTTTATACCCAGTTTAATCTCCTGTACATTGTACATTACTATTGCACTTTACCTGTTACATTTGCACTCTGGTTGGATGCCAAACATCTTTTCATTGTACTGTACTTGTGCTGTATAATGACAATACATTTTAATCTAATCAAATCTAGTATCGCTAATTCTTACTATTACTACAAGTTATGGAAGTAAACAGCGTATTTTTTTTTTTTTGAGAGGAAACATTTTAATCCTCTTTGTCAAAACACAAACAAATCTCCCAGCAGAATAACCCTCTCAGGGCATTAATAAAGAGGGTGTGCTCTGTGATCAAGTAGGATAAGCTTTCCAAAAAAAAAACCTTCCCAGCTTTCCCTTACAGCCTGAAATGATCTCCAGTTCCTGTTCCCCAGGAAAACACAGACTATTTCTTGGAAACAGGCCCTTCCTTATGCAATAGCTCCTGCAGGGCGTCTCAGGGGAACTGCTGAGGGTTTGAACTGGACTGAACATGTGAACTCCAGTTGCCCCAACACGCCCCGCACATCCCTGGAAAAAGGCTGAAGGCCTAGAGGGCATCAGAACAGCCTGTCGGAGAACAGAATGAAGTAATATTGTTACACCCTTGTAAAACAAGCCGTCCACCGACTGAACGGGAAGAAGGCAAAGCAGCGTGTAAACCTCCCCGTATGAATAGCAAACACATGGTCGGCCCACGGAACGAAGGTTATCCCATAACCCTAGTTATATGAATATGGCGAGCGCTCTGCTCTATTGGAACTGTCCCTTTAATCATTATGCTATCATGAAAACGTTCAACCACTTGCACGCACCTACACCTGCCTGGCCACGCCCACATCCGCTCACATATTATAAGCGGGGCCATGGCCATACTACCAGCTCCTTCCCCGGTCTTTCACAGCCGAAACGGAAGACACATGGGGTCCTCAGTGAGTCAGAGGAGAGCGCTCGCCATATTCATATAACTAGGGTTATAGGATAACCTTCGTTATATTTCATATGGCTTTACGCTCTGCTCTATTGGAACACAAGAGCGGAGCAAAGCGGAGAGCCCAACAGATGTACCCGCTGAGGTCCCCTACAACCATAAAAATCCGGGGAGGGTCCGGGTCCCCCGCCCCCGCCCTTTTTGCACAATGTTAGGTGGGTTTGTCCTTCTCCATTCGTTTCACCCCTCCCTCCCTGCTAAACCGGGGACGAGAGGGGGCTGTCTAGGAGGCTGCTTCTGTCAACTCCTCTATGCATCCCTGTGTAGGTCCCGGTCCTCCAGGCAGGGGCGTAGCTGGGGGGGGGTAGCTTAGGATGATTCCAAGGGCCCAGCACTGGGGGGGGGGGGGGCAATTTTTTATTTTTTATTTTTTTTACTAGACATCACTCAGGTGTATTATTGATGCTCTCATTGATACTATGTTTGTTTCTGAAGTGTGTGTGTGAGATATATAGAGAGAGAGGGGGGGCTTTGGTAGACTATTGCATTGGTCCATTCATTGAAGATGAACGCAATGCGACATCCTTTACTAGGCTCACCCACCAACAGTGCAGGTGCTGAACTGCTGATCCGAATGTATAGGTAAAAACCATATTATTATCAAAAAAAAAATGGCCAAAAAAAATTCCGCTTGCGCGCTTACACGCGCTCGCATTCACTGGGGGCCTACAAATACATTCTTTCATGGGGCCCAGAATCTGGAGCTACACTCCTGCCTCCAGGCCCAGGTCGGGCCTTGCCCTCATTGACCTGTTGGCCTGGGTTAAACCTTTTTAAACCTGAAACGCCTTGAACTGCATTGTATAGCCTGTGTATACGCGCAGTTATGTTTCCGGGGTTTCTTAATGGGTTAAGGGAGCAACCATTTTCTGT
Source organism: Notolepis coatsorum (assembly GCF_963971535.1). NCBI lineage: Eukaryota > Metazoa > Chordata > Actinopteri > Aulopiformes > Paralepididae > Notolepis > Notolepis coatsorum. Next base: position 72,534,402 of record NC_140166.1, on the reverse strand, counting down.
TAATAAACATAGGGGGGTGGTTGTCTCCCCGGTGTGTTGGTAGCAGAGTTGACTCTCCGGTTGAGCCCGGGTCTGACCGCGGCTGCCCGAGAGTATGCCCCTGCATGTTTCATGACGTCTGCCAATTGTGTCAAACTCTTTCTCTGAACCTCAACCCTGCGGGATTAATAAATTGGCAGGGTCAGGGTTCGTGGTGGAATCTGTTCGCTGGCGGAGTTGGCTAACTCCGACTCCGAGAGGTTAGTGACCCCATGAGATTGTGACATGGTGCACGGCATACCGAACACCCTTTCCGCCGGGATACTGTTCTTACAGTTAGCCCCTTAGGCGCCTGTCTAGTCCGCAGTGCTCCGGGCGCAGGTCGAGTTCTGCTCTTGTTAAGACCTGCCGGCCTGGATTGAGGGATCAACCTCCTTGGAGGGTTGTCTCCCCGGTGCGCCAGCTGGCCCCACAACATTGTGGGGGGGAAGCCTCCTTGGAGCGCTTCGGAGCGGCGTGCCAGGTGGAGAAGGGCCTTCACCTATTGTAGGGGGTGGTGTCACTAGTGACCGTCTGGTGGGGTCTCGATGCCGCGACCTTGTTGACCTCGCCAGGCCCCTTTTTCGGGGGGTCCTGGCCCCTGGGATGTGGCCTGGGGCTTGGGCCTCCTCCGCGCCCCGCTGCTACGGCCTTGCCACGGGGTCGGATTTTTTTGACCGCGATGTTGGGGGCTGTGACGTGGGTTTTTACATCTGTACATCTGTCTGGCTTTCCGCTCTGCTCCGCTCTTGTGTTCCAATAGAGCAGAGCGTAAAGCCATATGAAATATAACGGTTATCCTATAACCCTAGTTATATGAATATGGCGAGCGCTCTGCTCTGACTCACTGAGGACCCCATGTGTCTTCCGTTTCGGCTGTGAAAGACTGGGGAAGGAGCTGGTAGTATGGCCATGGCCCCGCTTATATGTGAGCGGATGTGGGCGTGGCCAGGCAGGTGTAGGTGCGTGCAAGTGGTTGAACGTTTTCATGATAGCATATGATTAAAGGGACAGTTCCAATAGAGCAGAGCGTAAAGCCATATGAAATATAGCTGTCAGGCTCTCTCCGCTTCTAAATCCAGGGGAGTAACCCAGCGGAGTACACGTTTAGTTTCTAATACTCGTTCTAAGCTGTGGTATTAAGGGTGATGGATCGCCTGGTGACTGGGCGTGTTGTCTTTGCGGTGGTGGCTTAGGTCAAGTTGATTCTTTTCAAGAGATACAAACTGACTTTATACGTATCAATGGGGTCTTTGTAATGGACAGGAATAATTGCATAAAAAAAGGATTTCCTCCACAAATTGAAAGAAAAATACACTCCAAACACAGAATTAACAACCAGTATATCAACTCCAGATTCTCGTGGCTGACTGTGCAGTAGTTGATACAACAATATGTAATTGATTATTCGGTCTTTGTCGACTTTTATCAGTCAACTTCTTTTTTTTTTTTTCTCTTAGCAGTTGAAGGATTTGTCTCTTGCTGACATCAAGAGAGACTTGGCTTCCTTGCTTCCAGCTTTGGCAGAGAGTAGTTCATGTTAACAAACAAAGACTGAACTGACCATAGAATAATAAGCATAGCCTTGAAAAGACCATTCAGATTGTAACCCCTTTACAAGAATGTACTGTTGATGGGACCAAATTCCTTTCCTCATAGTGTAGAATAATACTAATCCTGATAGAATAATAGTCATGTTTTGATGAGGATGATGATGAGGATGATGAGGATGATGAGGATGATGAGGATGATGATGGTGATGGTGATGGTGATGAGGAAGATGATGATGATGATGATGATGATGATGATGATGATGATGATGATGATGATGATGATGATGATGATAGTCATATTTTATATTGTATAGTATAGTATATTATTTTATAGCCCATTGTGGTCACAGTGGACACATAGGTCTGTTTCAGAAGAGCTTGGATGGACACTTGTAACACTTGAACGTGTGTGTGCATGAATGCGTGTGTGCAAGAATGTGTGTGTGCATGAATGTGTGCGCTGTGCAGTTAGGAGGGGTGGGTGGGGAACACTGTACAACTGTACAAGCAAGCCCATTAAAAATTTTGTAGGTGAGGAGTAGCACTTTAAAGTCAGATCGGGCTTGAATAGGAAGCCAGTGTAGGGCGGACAAAACTGGTGTGATGTGATCAAATTTTCTAGTTTTAGTTAGTATCCGTGCAGCCGCATTTTGCACGAGTTGAAGATTTTTGATGCTTGACTTAGGTGGCCTGAAAAAAGTGCATTACAGTAGTCTAGAGGTGATGAGACAAAAGCATGAATTAGGGTTTCAGCATCAGCCATAGTTCAAATGGGGCGAATTTTTGCGATATTACAGAGATGGAAGAAGGCAATTTTGGTGAAATTTTTTTATATGTGCATTAAATGAGAGGGAGGAATAAAAAATGACTCAGAGTTTTTTTTATGGTGGAGCTCTGGGATACATGACAAGTATCAAAGTTGAGGGAGATGTCCTGAAACAGGCCTCTGTGGTTCTATACTGACCACTAACTACAGTATACTCTGAATGGAACAAAGCCTCTGTACTGACCACTAACTACAGTACATACTGAATGGAACACATCCTCTGTACTGACCACTAACTACAGTACATACTGAATGGAACACATCCTCTGTACTGACCACTAAATATAGTACTGTATACTGAATGGAACATTGCCTCATACAGCTCCCTCCCCTTATCCAAACCAAGGGATCTTTAATGAAAGAAGAGAGAGAGAGAGGAGAGAGAGAGAGAGAGAGAGAGAGAGAGAGAGAGAAACACAAAAACAAACAAACAGACTGATAGATAGATATTGTACTATGTTTACAGAACGCGTCTATTCGAATACCAACCGGTTCATGCTTCCGCGTTCGCGTATTGCGAATCTGATTGGCCACTGATGTTTCTCGTCGCACCAATCGTGTGACGGCAAGTTCTTTCACTGGTTAAGCTTAAGCGACTCTTTCGAAGTTGGTTAAGGTTAGAGTTTGTCTTAGAGCAGGGCGATAGAACGCCAGCCCGGATTCCAAACTCTAACCTTAACCAACTTCGAAAGAGTCGCCTAAGCTTAACCAGTGATAAACTAGGCGTTAGGTAGGTTGCTGCTGGTCGAGGCGGAAATGGGCGCGTCACGCGATTGGGCGCACATGTCACATGACCAGAAACGTCCGTGGCCAATCAGATCGCACCAGAAACGGCAGTGGCCAATCAGATTCGCAAAACGCGAACACGGAAGCATGAACCGGTTGGTATTCGAATAGACGCTTACAGAACACCTACAAAAAAAGAGAGAGGCATAAAGAGAAGAGATTGAGGGAGATGTGAGAGAGAGAACAGTGAGCAATTAAGCATATACCGTAAATCCTCTAATATAGGACGGGTCTTGTATTTACCTCAGCTGCAAAGAGCACCAGGCCTTTATTAGAGAGAGGCTTATATAAGAGGCAGGCCTTAATTTCACAAACTGGCCAATTGTAATTGTGAAACTGTGGTGGATTAACGTAATTCACACACTGAAGTTGGAACTGTCTATATAGGTTGCGGGGTCCGGGGACAATTTAGCGTGTGGTACCTTCTACCTGCTACCGTAAGCGTTATTTTTTTCCGTAGCCAGATTTTGCGGAGACGCTCTCTGACACTTCATGTGACATGTGCGCCCAATCGTGTGACGCCTGTTTCTACACCAGTTAAGCTTAGGCACTCTTTCGAAGTTGGTTAAGGTTAGAGTTTGTCTTAGAGCAGGGCGATAGAACACCAGCCCTGATTCCAAACTCTAACCTTAACCAACTTCGAAAGAGTCGCCTAAGCTTAACCAGTGATAAACTAGGCGTTAGGTAGTTTGCAGGCTGTTAGACCCGGAAATGGGCAAAGACATAGTTCGTCACGCGATTGAGCGCACATGTCAGTGGCCAATCAGAGAGCGTCTCTGCAAAATGCGGCTGAGGGAAAAAAAAGAGCCAACATCTTTACCCACAGAGCCAACATCTTCACCCACAGAGCCAACATCTTCACCCACAGAGCCAACATCTTCACCCACAGAGCCAACATCTTCACCCACAGAGCCAACATCTTTACCCACAGAGCCAACATCTTTACCCACAGAGCCAACATCTTTACCCACAGAGCCAACATCTTTACCCTCAGAGCCAACATCTTTACCCACAGAGCCAACATCTTTACCCACATAGCCAACATCTTTACCCACAGAGCCAACATATTTACCCTCAGAGCCAACATCTTTACCCACAGAGCCAACATCTTTACCCTCAGAGCCAACATCTTTACCCACAGAGCCAACGTCTTTACCCACATAGCCAACATCTTTACCCACATCTTCACCCACAGAGCCAACATCTTCACCCACAGAGCCAACATCTTCACCCACAGAGCCAACATCTTTACCCACAGAGCCAACATCTTTACCCACAGAGCCAACGTCTTTACCCACATAGCCAACATCTTTACCCACAGAGCCAACATCTTTACCCACAGAGCCAACATCTTTACCCACATAGCCAACATCTTTACCCACATCTTCACCCACAGAGCCAACATCTTCACCCACAGAGCCAACATCTTCACCCACAGAGCCAACATCTTTACCCACAGAGCCAACATCTTTACCCACAGAGCCAACATCTTTACCCACAGAGCCAACGTCTTTACCCACAGAGCCAACATCTTTACCCACAGAGCCAACATCTTCACCCACAGAGCCAACGTCTTTACCCACAGAGCCAACATCTTTACCCACAGAGCCAACATCTTCACCCACAGAGCCCACATCTTCACCCACAGAGCCAACATCTTTACCCACAGAGCCAACATCTTTACCCACAGAGCCAACATCTTCACCCACAGAGCCAACATCTTTACCCACAGAGCCAACATCTTTACCCTCAGAGCCAACATCTTTACCCACAGAGCCAACATCTTCACCCACAGAGCCAACATCTTTACCCACAGAGCCAACATCTTTACCCACAGAGCCAACATCTTTACCCACATAGCCAACATCTTTACCCACAGAGCCAACATCTTTACCCACATAGCCAACATCTTTACCCACAGAGCCAACATCTTTACCCACAGAGCCAACATCTTTACCCACAGAGCCAACATCTTTACCCACAGAGCCAACGTTTTCAAGCCATTTTGAAGACTGTAATGCCTGTAATGAAGACTGTAATGCAAAAGCAGGGTGTCAAATAGGGATGTTCGATATTGGCTTTTTTACCGATATCCGATATGCCGATATTGTCCAACTCTTAATTTCCGATACCGATATCAACCGATACCGATATATGCTGGGTTTCCCCGCCCCCCAAAAACAGAATAATTTCAGGTAATTATCATTACATATCACTTGTTGTGGAATTAACACAACATTATGCATACTTTTGACAATAAATGAAATAAGAATTTGTTCTTACTTGCTTGCCTGGGTAAATAAATGTTAAATAAATGTTAAAAAAAAAGAAAATAATAAATAAATAAAAGTATGTAAAACCTCATTTCCGATATTACATTTTAATGCCAATATCGGCCGATAATATCGGACATCCCTAGTGTCAAATCATTAAGGCAGTGTAATCATCAAGTACCATATTTATCAAACCAGTATGTTGATATGAAACGTATTGGTTTACATGTGGCATTTTACCAGAGGACATGTATTCCAACAGAGAGGGTATCTGTTAGGATTGGGGGGAAAGTAGAACCCAATATGCGGATTGACGGAGGAGACCTCAAACTGCAGAATGACAGGAGGAACGGAGATGGTGGTTGCTCTTCTCAAACTTCTCTTTTAATGGTAAGAACACAGGAGCAATGCAAGTATATTTAACAAGAACCAAAACAAAAGCAAAGGCACAGCCGAGCTGGCACTAGAGGAAAAAACACAAACTGTTACACGAAAAACAAAGAGCACAAAACGAAATACTAATATAACTTACTAGACTCAAACAAACAGCAGGGCAAGGAAGACGACAGCAATGATAAGACAAGAACGGGAACACGGAGGTTTGACGCCACAAAGGAAGTGAGGACAGAACACACTAAGGCAGGGGTTACACACAGTGTTTTTGTGCTCGTTTTTATACGTTTTTGAATACGTTTCATGTCCCTTTTACACAGAATGCGTTTTTTGGCGTTTTTTGGTGGATACGGCTGAAACGCTAAATTGTGTTTGCGTTTTGGAGAACCCCTAAAAAACGTGCCGACAACAGCCGTGTAGTCTGCACGGAGCCGTTGTTGCGAAAACGCCCATGCGCAGTAGATACCATCTGCGTGCCCTCCGGTGACAACAGAGTTTGTGTGTGTGAGTGTGTGTGTGGGGCAGAGCTCCCAGCTCTGTGTCCCTGTGTCCCAAATAGCTGCAGCTACCATGTGTTGTCAAGTTATTGTTATAAGGACCCCAGTCCAAGCTACAACAGTCTGCATTCCCTTAACAATTGTTTGTATTGAGCCGTATTGTATTGTACCCATTATGCAATATGTTAAATAAAGTTTACATCCATTCATTCTGCTAGCATTACCACTGGCTAACATGAGCTAGCATTAGCTATCAGACCCTGTTAGCTCAAAGCTCCTCTTTCAACTTAACAAGCATTAAACAAAATGGCCCAGTCATCTATTCACCTTTGTTTAATACACACAGCGTTGTCTCTAATGTTAACTAACTACTGATAGCTCCCGATATCATCAGTTTGGTGCTGGCTAACTAGCATGAGCTAACGTTAGCTTCTAGCCACAATGCTATACTGTTATAATGGCATACTCCATTGACGTTAGCATGCAGCTAACAATGTAGCTACCGATCTTTTTTTAGACTAAACTATCCGCTCTTGGTGGTCACTTGTGTTGATGTTAGTTTTGTTTCATCAACAAATGACAGGCAGAACACACAGTGAATGTATCCGTTTTGTTTATTGCACTTTTATTAGGCTTTGCTGAAAAAGAATAGCTGCATTGGGTAAATAGCCAAGATGGTGGCGCCCGCCTTGTTGACATTTGCTTTGCAGGCACATTCAAGTTCTGATTGGTTGAAATTGCCTTCATGTTTGCCACCTACTGCCACCTACTGCTTTGGCAGTGTACTACATCAGTGTGCTCAGGTGACAAAAACGAAAGTGTGACTCGAGGCTGCCACGTTGCGGCGAAACTCATCTGACAATGAAACGAAAATGAAACGAGAGGTCTAACCAGCGCCTAATATACACAGACTAATTACAATTGGCAACACCTGGCCAGTCCAAAACACAGAAACAATCAAACACCAAACTAGACACAAAAGCAATATCACAACAACAACCAAAGCAATATCACAAACAACAACCAGACAGGGGGACGACATTTAAACAAGGGAAGGAAAAGCCCAGGACAACATACATGAGGAAATCAACTCAATTACTTTTATCCAACACAAAAATGGTGGCCTGCACCATCTGGCGGTGCCCGCTAGATGGCGCCATGAGACCACTGGAGGGAGGTAGGAGACCAATGTTCACATTGTGACCACTGTTCACATTGTGACCACTGTTCACATTGTCCTGTCTGGGACCGTTACAGGTATCAAAGTGCAAGGTCTTTATGCAAAGTGCTTTATGTGAAGGCAGATGGATCGGTGAGGAATGCATACATTGCTCTGTTCACCTGTGCTGTGAAAAGGGCGGTGCACCTGGAACTGGTCTCAGATCAGTCGACAGAGAAATTCCTGTTGCTCAGAAAAGATGAATTGCCAGAAGAGGATTATGTAAGGTTATCTACTCAGACAACGCAAGAACATTCAAGAGAGCTGAGCAGGACTTGAAGGAGCTGTGGAAGGCCATCAAAGATCCACAGCTGTTGGAGTTCTTCTCAGAAAAGGGCATCACCTGGAAGTTCATAGCCGAGCGAGCTGCATGGTGGGGCGGATTCTGGGAGAGGCTCGTCAGATCCGTAAAAAACATGCCTGGGGAAGGTGCTTGGAAGAGCTTTGCTCAACTTTGAAGGGATCGATGTGCACAGTCCTAACGGAGGTTGAGGCTATCATAAACTCTAGGCCTCAAACATTTGTGCACAATGAAGTGGATGAACCGCAGCCGCTGACCCCAGCCCACTTCCTGGTTGGTAAAAGACTCACGTCTCTGCCACCCAAGACATTCCCAGGTGGCACGCAACGCTCAAATCCTAAGCATGAAGAGATCACCCGAAGATGGAAGTAAAGGCAGAGACTCGCAACCAGCTTCTGGAATAGCTGGCGTAAGGAATACTTACTGGATTTGAAAGTCAGCACATCGCTGTGACACGCCGTCACCCACCCCTCTGAAAGAGGGTGACATTGTACTCATCGGAGAAGATAACACACCCAGACAAACCTGGAAGCTGGGAGGAATCAAATAACTGTTCCCAGACTGAGATGGTCTTGTGAGGTCGTGCAGGTTCGCACTACCTCCGGGACTTTGTTGAGGAGACCTATTCAGTTATTATATTGTTTAGAGGTCTAGGATGAACTAGAAGAAAAGTTGTTCATTGGGGGGGGGAACTCCCATAAGCTCAGGAGAGTTGGTCATCCACTTGCAGAGGTCCATGCCTGCGGTCAACAGCATTTGCTTAGCAGTTGTCGTAACACTGTAAGCTTCTTCAATGTTGTGTGAACTTGCAATAAAATCATCTACATAAAGTGATTCTCTCAGTGTCTCTACAACGGATGGATGTCCTGTCTCATATCATTTGCAGCCCTGGAGCAGGTAGGGGTTCAGTGCTTTGCTCAAGGATACTATATATCTGTACATATCCCTTACCTACTCTTACTAGTTACGCTGCTGGTCAGTATGACTTACTACTATAGGGTCTTTATACTTGTATTTTAATACTACAACTCTGTACATACATGAGCACTATTACTATTAAGTTTTTTTGGACGTTGCTTGCTGTGCACTACACCCTACTTCCTCCACTGAAAGTCAGTATTATGGTTAGCTGTAACGGCTACATTAGCACAGTATATTGTCCACTGACCCAGGGTCACTATACCCTACTTCCTCCACTGAAAGTCAGTATTATGGTTAGCTGTAGCCGCTACGTTAGCGCAGTAAATATTGTCCAGCCATTTTATTCCCCTACTATATCTTCTCTTTTTAGTAGACTGCTCCCCTGTATTTGTACCTTCCCTTAACCTTTCCATTGTTGTGCTTTTAGCATAGGTAGGTTCTGGGTCAGGTAGTATTTTTAGCTCCTTCATGTGTGTCCCTTTATTCATTGTCCGCCTCTTTGGTGCTCCATTAGGGTGAGCGGTTGTCTTGGTGGCCGTGGCAGCGTGTTTCCCTCTCCTGCCTCAGCAGTCACTGGACGGGTGTTTGTTGTGCAGGATTAAGTGTAGGCCACTGAGTGTGTGTGTGTGTTAGTCGGCCTGTCAGCAGTAGATTAGCTTTTGTGGTTTGCAATGAGTAGAGTATAATCAGTGTGGCATAAATGGAAATAGTAGTTAGTCCTTGTTCACCAGTTGATACAAGAAGTTGACTACGCTACCCTCATAGGTAGGAGTGAGGGACCCTCAGTATAATGAACCAATAAAATAAGATAAGATATTCCTTTATTGATCCCCTGCCTTGGGGAAATTCAGGCATCATAGCAGCATGGGGGAGGGGGGAGGGGAGGTACAGGTAGTAAAAAGCAGTGTAAATAATATAACAAATCAATATGCTTAACATAACATAATTAACTCTGGACTTCAACTTCAACTTCAAATTACTTTATTTTCCTTTCGGAACTTCATTTGTGCAGTGGTTAGAAGACAAACATACAGTCACAATACATAGACACTCACCACTATAAAAAAAACACCAGCTTCGTTAAAACTACAGTAAAAAGACCACTATATAAAAAAAAAACACTGCAACTACATTAAAACTACTAAAACCGATTGAAGTTTATGGATACCATGACTGTGGTAAGTTTTAAGGGGCTAGCGTTGCACAATAAATGAGCTATAATAATACCACAAGTGTGGATTCACTCGCCCAAACCCTGTAGCCGTGCATCGCAGTCTGGAAAGGGGCTAACTAGGTCGATAGTCCAGCAACGTTGTGACTGTCCTATTCATCAATCTCACAATATTCGCTAACGTTAGACAGATGGAATACAGCCTTCCATCTAAAAACATAAATTAAATCCTACAGCAGTCATGGTATCCATAAACTTCAATCGGTTCGGATCCTTTGAATTAAATGAAAATGTAAACAAACACTGGCGTCACGTTAGAAAGTAGCACTGGTGACGTGAAATCACTGCGCCCCGAGAGGAGTGGTTAGGCAAAAAAAGAATTCGAGTATATTTGCTTAAAAAACGTAAATGTCGAATTCAATTATTTTTTATTTCTCCACGTGGTAAATACACAGGTCACAACATGTTTACAGGAAAGTTTTGGAGTTGTATTTGGAGTGTATTTCGTGACTGTAGGGGACTGTAGGGAACTTCAGGGTAAAAGTCTGACCCACGTCCAGTGATGAAGCTAAGCTACGCTAACGGTGCAGGCGTTCCCTAAGCCTAATGCATGCAGATAGACTAAAGGTATGTATCTTCTTGTCTAACTCCAGGGAAGATGTTAAATAAGCTAATTTCCCAAAATGTTGGAGTTTTCCTTTAAAGCATGATATATTAAAATCCATGTGGAGCATTTCTATATGTATATAAATAATAATAGGACAGGTGATATATGTCCGTCAGGTGGAAGGGGGAGTCTATTTTAAGTAGTCCAAAGTCCTTGGGGGGGGGGGGGAGGGGGTCCGGCCTCCACCAGCAGACCTAGGTGTTCAGCAGTCTGATGGAAGTTGGCACGAAGCTACCTAAGCCCCTTTTGTTCAATGATGAAGCGCTGTATCGGCAGCCTGAGGGCATTAGTTTGTAATGGGTGTGAACTAGGACAGGGAGGCCTTTTTAACTGTTTCTTGTGGATGCTGCTGAGTGGCTCCTGGTCCTTCCCAATGATCTTGCCGCTGATCTTAACAACCTTGTCGAGAGGTTTCCGGTTGATGGCACGCATCACTCCAAACCATGATGTAATGTTAAAGGACATTATCGATTCCACAAAGGAGTTGTAGAAAGCCTGCAGGATTGATGGTCGGACCTGAAGCTTCCTTATCTTCCTGAGGAAGAACAGTCACTGTTGGCACTTAGAGTGGATATTATCTACGTTGGTCTTGAAGGTGAGCTTATCGTCGATGGTGGTGCCAAGATATTTGTACTCCTCAACGCGCTCTATTGTCTGGCCATTTATCTCCAGAGCCGGGGGAGTTGTGGGGTCACGCCTGAAATCCTTCGTTTTGCTGGGGTTTAGGTCCAGGAAGTTGTTCTTACACCACTCTGCGAACCTGTTCATTTCTCCAATGATGCGGTCATTGGTGTTGGTGGTGTCAACGATGACTGTGTCATCAGAGTATTTGATGAAAAGCATCTCAGGGTCTGAGCTGCTACAGTCGTCGGTGTACAGAGATTATATATCTAATATATAATCTAAAAATGCTAAATGCTAAAAAGCTAAATGCTAAATATATGATCTCATGAAGTATACAGTATTCACATAAGGTGCGGTATGCATAAGGTAGTATATTGTCCTTTTAGGTTCCTAGTAGTTGGATGTCTGGCAGCAGTCCCTGCCCACTGTTGTGGAGCCTGGTGGCCGCTGGTATGAAGGACTGGCCGAGGGTCGGTTAGTTGAGTGTCGGGGGGGTATAAAGGTCTCTGAACAGGTAGATGTCCAGAATAATCTAACCAAAGACTGATGTGGCAAAAAGACACTTTTATTAATAATTAAAACAATCCATAAAAAGGGAGACAATGAAATCCTTACCTCCTCCATCACAGTATGGTAAGCTGCAGCGCCGGCCAAGGACAAAGGCAGGCTGCAGCGTGTCATCCACTCTGCGGAGAAGGTGATCGGCTTATGATACACACCATTGCATCTTATATGAGAAAGTGGGTTGGTCTTCTCTGGCAGATAGGCAAAATCAACATTGGTATTTATTTATGCTTAAGGCCATTAACGGGAAATTACCTCCTTATCTCACATCACTACTAGTTTGTAACTCTAGACCAGGGGTCGGGAACCTATGGCTCGCAAGCCATATATGGCTCTTCTGGTGACAGCATATGGCTCCCAGAATTTTTTGAGTAAAATTTTTTTTTTTTTTTTTTTTTTAATACTTGTGATATTTCTTAATAATACTGTGTCATTTTAAAGTAAACAGAAATTAGTTTTGAAGATACAGCCAATAGTATCTGTAGCTGAAGATATAGCGAGCAGAGCTGGCGAGGGAACACAAGTGGACAGAAATAAAAAATCTTCAACCTGAAGACCAGCTGATTCTTAAAACTTGGAACGAGCTTCCTGTGACATACCACACAATGCAGCGTGAGTATTGCCGTATTGACCATGTTTGGCTCTACATATGCATGTGGGCAGTCATTCTCGCATATGAGGAACATTAAGACCAACCTACGCTCACGTTTAACTGATGGAAGCCTCACCGCCTGCATGAAGCTCAACCTCACCACGTATGAACCAGATTACAAGGCCATCAGCAAAACCATGCAGCACCAGAAGTCGCATTAAAAGTAAGACATATTTAATTTATTATACGTTAAAAATACTATATGGCTCTCAATGAAATATATTTAGAAATATTTGGCTTTTATGGCTCTCCCAGTCAAAAAGGTTCCTGACCCCTGCTCTAGACCATAACACGCTCAAATGATTGGCTTACACTGGAGGTTATATACAGACCAAACTTGGAAAATCAAGTGTCTGTGTTGCTGTTTGGGAACCTGCTACTTCGAGGTAATTCTTGCGTCCGGGTCGACTTAGGTCAACCTGCGAGAAAAGCTATATTAAGAAGAAGAAGTCTTTATTTGTCATGCAGATGAACACACACATACGAGATGGGCGACACACAAGAACACACACATACATGCATTGAGTTGCCGATGAAATGCCTCTCTGCACTTGACCCATCCCGTCGTCCTTCCCCCCAAGGGCAGCTGGGAGCAGACATAGGCTGCGGCGTCGGCCGCGCCCCCGTGGTCCAATGCAAGTGTTCCTGTCCGTCTTCATCAGGGACGCAACAGCGTTAGCGATCTGTTGTGCATGTTTTTCCATTGGGTTTCTCTTATCGGGAGGGGGGACCCTGATGCGAGCACGGGGAGAACATGCAAACTCCACTCAGAAAGGCCCGGGAGATACCCCACCTGGGTACCTGGCAACCCGGCAACCAGGTCCACAAGTGGGAATCAAACCCAGGACCTTCTTGCTGTGAGACGAGAGTGTTAACCATTACACCACTGTGCCACATTTGCCCTGCCTTCTCTCTGGCACTAATGCACACATACTGTACCATTGAGTCAGTTTAAGAGCAATCAATAAAGATTCTTCTCACTTTGCCTGTAGGGAGTTTCACTGGCACTGAATATCACTGACCTGCAAATATTAAGATTCCCAACTTGGTAAGCCACACATCCCTGGTCGTGTTGTGATTGTTTTTAATGTATTATAAAAATAATTACTTTGTGTATACTGTATTTAGAATTTTTTTTGTATTTCTGTTTTTATATTGTAAAGCACTTTGGTGCTACTTCAGTTGGTTTTAAATGTGCTATAGAAATAATTCCCAGCACAACAATATTTTTTGAGAGAGTGCATGTTGATTTTTCACTATAGAAATAATGTTAACCTTGACCGTGAGACAAATTGTGAAAAGAACTCACCTACATGGTTAATAACGCTCACAGCTCATTCCATGCTATTTGTTGTGTTCAGTATATCTATCTCGTGGTCCACTGGTCCACTAGCTAGACACTCGTTACACTACACGACAGTGGCTCAGGAGGTAGAGCGTCGTCTTGTAATCGGAGCGGTTCCCGGTCTGATTCCGACTCCAACTCCTCCCGGCAACATGTCGATTGTCGAAGTGTCTTTGAACAAGACACTTAACTCCTGATGAGCATGGTTGCCTCCGCCGTTGGTGTGTGAAGTGCTTTGGATAAAAGCCCTATATAAACGCAGTCCATTTACCACTTCCTTCAACAGCCACAACCATACTGTACGCCAAACATCTAACACTGACATACATGGAGCTAAATGTATGGAATGTAATCCACTATGAAAGAATTCAAAAACAAGGAAAATATATAACAATAAAGAGGAAAACGGGTGGGTGCTTTAGAATACGGTTTTAATTAAGTAAATGTCTAACTGAACAGCTTAGCAAACAATGTACATCTTCAAAGGATGAACTTGGGTCCCAAAGTGTAGCACGTTTCAAAACTCAAAAGGTCTTCCTCAGGCTTCTTCCAAGATGTACATTGTTTGTACAGTACCCCATTAAAACCCTTATTAAACACATAGTTAGTTCCAACCAAGTCATTTGATTGGACAAGAGGCATATTCCATGAGTGCTGATATTCAGTATAAGAGCGCTGGGACTTTTACCTATGTATCACTCAGCCGCACACAGGTGTTCTATAATTAATAACCGCTAATTAGGCTACATCAACGGTCATTATCCTGGCAACGGTCCAAGTTCAAGAGCAGTTGTGTAACTGTTGGCGGAGCTAAATAAATGATTAAATAAACAAACAAATCATAATCTGTTGTCGCTTATGATCGTTAACTAATAAATTACAATTGTAGAACTGTCGTATAAAAGCAATATCACGCTTGAGGTTATGCTGTTATACTGAATATTATAATTATCTTCGGTTATCTTCAGCCTCGTACCTATATACACTCTTAGAATTGGGAGAGCCTCAAGGAACTCTGGGGATATTCAAGGAACCTTGCTTGCTTGGGTGGTTCCAGGAGGAACCTTTAACAGCTCAATTTAGAGGAGAGGTTACTGGAGGAACCGTTCACTCAGAAGGGGTTCCTGGAGGAACCTTTTTTAAAAGGGTTCCTGAAGGATCTTTTTCGAAATTAAGTAATGAGGCTACAGAAAGCCTTTCCTTCTGTAAAAATTAAACAGAATATCAGTCATTTTATAATTGTTGTTTCTCGAAATCATTCTGGAAAGATATAGTACTTATCTTTACTGATATTCAAGTGTCTCAGCACAATTAAGGCTGTCAAGACAACAAACTCTTCACCACTACTAACGAGCAAGCAAGAGGTAAGGTTACGTTATCGATAGCTAATTTAAATATTTATGTATATTCTAGTTATTGAGGTCCTCGACGAAAACTGCAAATTGTAGCTCTAGCTATACCACAGTCCTTAAGTTTCATGTAAGTTATCGATTAGCTAATGTTAACTAAGCTCATCTATCAATATATCGATAGATATTGTCTAGCTAGCATAGCTATGGCCGAGGCTCAGTGTTCTGAAGGTCCAGATTAATGATTAGACTTAGTTCAACAAAAAGTATAGAGGCTATCACCTAAATTCCATGTTTATTATTTACTATACCTTGTATATTGTTTTATTTGTATAAGATATATATTGTGTTACAGACAGTTAGTGCAGGAAGAAAAAGTGTATCTTCCTGCACTAACTGTAACACTTATCCCTACAATTACAGCTTGCGCTATCTGGAGCATATGAAAAGGGTGAATAATAAAATACTATCAGGTCAATAAACAGTAAAATTCCTCAAAAGAGCGCGCAACTCCACCTAATAACGTCAGATGAGTGACAGGCGCCAAGTGACAGCTGGCGCGCGACCCAGCTCTTCCTCAGTCAAAAGAGCGCGCAACTCCACCTATAAGTTAACGTCAGCCTCAATAATAATATAGAACACATTAGCTTACACGTGACATGTACTAGTATCTCACATCAACAGCAATCATAGCTGAGAATGAGTCGAGGACAGACGTGGGGGAGATTTGGGCAGAAGATATATACATTCTAAATTATTAGTAGAAACTCACAAAAATACGATAGTGTTTAAATTATTTAATGAGAAGCTGAAAAGAGAGGAGGGTCGATCGGTCTGGAGAACAATGCCGGTTGAAAGTTAAAAAAAAAAACGTCGGCAGAGTTATCTCAAAGTTTGTGATCTGTTACTGTGTTGCACTCAATATTTAAATAATGTTAGTCTAAATAAATGTACGTAAACAGACAATCAAATCAAATCAAATTTATTTGTAAGGCCCGACAACACACGTTAAAGGGGAACTCCAACATTTTGGGAAATTAGCTTATTTAACATCTTCCCTGGAGTTAGACAAGAAGATACAAGGGGGTCAATGTCAGACTTTGCAATCAAAAGTTAGGGGGCTAATAACCCTTGCCATAATTTCAGTGCGCCCCCTAACTTTTGATTGCAAGGTCTGACATTGATTGACCCCCTTTTCAGGAGTTGACCTAGAGCCCACCAAGGTCATGCATATCAAGTTTGGTCAATGTCAGACCTTGCAATACACTGTAAGGCACTGTAAGGTTACGGATCTGCCTCACTTCCAGTGATGAAGCTAAGCTATGCTAACGGAGCGTCTATTCCCAAAGCTAAATGCACGCACAGAGACAAAAAAGGTATGTATCTTCTTGTCTAACTCCAGGGAAGATGTTAAATAAGCTAATTTCCCAAAATGTTGGAATTCCCCTTTAATGTCCCCATGGGCCGGACTCGTCTTCTTTAAACAAGTCAAGAAGAAACATAACAATAAGTCAAGAACAAAACAAGAACACCATAAGGTCCAACAAATTTAAAATAAATGCAAAATAAATGAATGAATGCAAACACTCCCAGACATACCCCACGCGAAGGTAAGGAAAAACTCACTAAAACCTAGCAAGAGAGAAACCTTAGAAGGGCCATTCAAGGGGGGATCTCCCTTCTTAGATGTCGGTGATAGTAGTGTTGCAGACTGACAGTTGGTAAGCATGCACTCATGTGTGTAGTGAAACACAGATGAGTGCATGCAATAGCAACTGAACATTTTGAAAGATTAAAGATAGAGCTGATAGCAAATCTATTTGAGGCACAGGGGCGGCGCAAAGAGGGTTGCGTCCTCCCCGTCTTAATCACGGGACGTTCAACACTCCGGTCATCGCTCCGAGACCGCCGGAGACAGGAGGGCACGCAGAGAGGGTCGCATCCTCCCGGTCTTCATCACGGGACGTCCGACACTCCGGGACAGCAACTCACAGGGAGACAGGGAGACAGGGAGACAGGGAGACGGCACAGCTCGCGTCATTGTAGTGGGCGGACATAGATACAAGTGGTAAGCATATATGTGAATAGAATAGATATATGAAGTAAGCATATTATGTGAATAGAATAGAAGTACTTAACCCAGCAATGAAACCACCAATGTACGTATTTTAAAAATAGAATGAACAGAGCAGTGTTGTTTTGGAACAGTAGGCTAGTATGTGTGTTAGTTAGATTTATGCTGCATTTTATATTGATGGTCTTCTAATTTGTGTTTATTTATTTTAAATAACACAGTGAGACTTTTCCTTTTGATAAAAAAAAATCCAGCCATATTCCTTTCATTGTATTTCAAATACTGCACTTTAATTTCAATCGGAAAATAATCTTTCCATTAATATGTGGTATTCGTTTTTAATTCGATTTAAATTGTGTTTCATTGTGCCTTTCATCGGGCCAAGAATATATTTCAAAGGGGAACACTGATATGGACATATCTAGCTCTTACAGTAGCTCTGACTCACAGACAAAATGTATGGAGATCTACTGCCCTCTAGTGTTCGAGCTATAATATGTCATCAAAATACAATTAGGGAACAACTCTCCAATACAATTCCAATATGCCTACAGTTGAAATGTCATTGTAAAGGTATATTATTTTCATAATTGAATAAACTAATTGTCCTCAGAGGAAAATGTAATCACTGGAACAGATTAGATTAGATTAGATAATATTAGATTAAAATGTATTGTCATTATAAAAATATTGTGTAACAGAAAATGGATATCATTTCAGGCTGTAGGGGAAAGCTGGGAAGGTTAAGGTTTTTTTGGAAAGCTTATCCTACTTGATCACAGAGCACACCCTCTTTATTAATGGTGTGAGAGGGTTATTCTGCTGGGAGATTTGTTTTGACAAAGAGGATTAAAATGTTTCCTCTCAAAATGGAATGCAACCTGCTGTTTACTTCCATAACTTGTAGTAATAGTAAGAATTAGGGATATTAGATTCGATTCTATTCAAATGTATTGTCATTATACAGCACAAGGCAAGTACAGTACAAAGACACCAAAGTCATACTGGCCAGCAGTGTAACTAGTAAGAGTAGATAAGGAATATGTACAGATATAGATATAGTATTTAATATGTACAGTGATACAGGTATAAAGACACTGTGGTAGTAGTAGTATACTGGCCAGCAGCGTAACCAGTAAGAGTAGGTAAGGGATATGTACAGATATAGATATAGTATAAACAGATATGTAAAAAGGATCATTATGCAGGTATGTACAGACAGATGTGGATATATATATATATTAGGGGTGTAAAGGTACACGTATCCGTACCGAACCGTTTCAGTGTGTACCATATACCGTACCGAACGGCTGTGTACCGAACAAATACAACGGTATGTTAACCACTAACGACCGCCCACCGGGGGATGTTTTTTTCACAATCTAATATAATTATAATTATTTTTATTTTTTTACAAGTCGATTATTAATTTCAATATAGAATATTCGTTGACAGCCCTACAAGTACAATTAGTTACTGCACACTACATCACCCCTGAGTGGAACATGGAAAGCCAAACTTTCCCCGTGCACTGTACCGAAAACCCGTACCGAACCTTGACTTCAAAACCGAGGTACATACCGTACCGGGGTTTTTGTGTACTGTTACAACCCTAATATATATATATATATATATATATATATATATATATATATATATATATATATATATATATATATATATATATATATATATATATATATATATATATATATATATATATATATATACTGTATATAAACGGTACAAATAAATATATACAGCATTACTGTACATGTTATCATACAGAGTTATATGGGTTATATGCAGGTATGAGTAGATATATAGAAGGATTATAATGCAGGTATATTCAGACAGATGTGAATATATGCTGTAAATATAAATATATAAATGTAAATACATGGTATATACAGCACTATTGTACAGTACATGCTATATAATTATATGGGTAGACTATAGTATGAGGTAGGTATATCTTCTAGGCTTACACTGCCTCAAATACATTTTATTTCTATTTATGATGACATAGGATAGAATAAATCAAAGAATTTGCAAATGCTTGCTCTATGAATAATAATAATGAATATTTGTCCTCCCATATTTAGCCTGTCAAGTGGCAATATTGTTTTCTGACCTGCATTTCCCAAACCACATTCCAAAGTGTTTATTCACTTTTCAAGCTCAGTGCTCTGTGCTAAATAATCTGGTTTGTTAAGATGCAGACCTGAATGTAGGCGAATAGTATTGGAGAAGCTTTCACAATGTAATGTACAATATATTGTTTATTGCAGTCTATTAAATGTAGCATAATTACTGCAGTTACATTATTGCTTGCTCTTCATAGTAAGGTACCAAAGCACCTCAAAGGCACTAAAAACAAGATTACAAACATCACAAAATAAACTGGTCAGACTACTGCTTGACCATACTCCTATAGAACCCACCTCACCCCTGCCCATTTTGACAACCTAGGATGGCTTAGAGTAGACGACAAGTATCTACAAGATACACTACCACTAAGGTACCCATTCACATCTCGAAATACTTCCCAAAGGTCAGTGAATACCACGACCACAACACCAGAGGGAGTTCCACAAATCATGTTCAACTTTAAAGCGGTCTTTTATTTATAGGTGCATAACACTCTGGAACAACCTACCTAGTTATCTCTACACTTTTAGTAAATCAATTTTTAAAAAGAAACTCAAATCTCAATTACAGTTGTTGCCTTAATGTGTATTGCATTTGTGTATGGGTGTTTGCCTATTAGCCTACAAGTTCTCATTTTGTATATTTTAAAATGGATATTTATTGTATGTTTTTAGTTAATGTTTTGTTTTTTATTTCCATCTATAGCATCTGTGAAAGTATCTTATTTTGCTATATACTAAATCCTTGTTTTTATCTTTTGTATTGATCTATGCATTAACTGTTTTATGTATTGTGTTGTGTGGACCCCAGGAAGACTAGCTGGGAGCCATGGCACCAGCTAATGGGGATCCTTAATAAAAAAAAAAAAAAAAAAAACAGATTCGGCTCAAACAAGGGACTAAACACGTTTCGCAATTATGCCACATCAATGTGGAACGCCCCACCCACAGCCGTAAAAAAATGTGAATCCCTACCCACCTTCAAAACCGCTCTCAAAGAGCACCTACGGGAGGCTGCAATTCGAAACTGGCCCCTGTAAACATCCAACCCCCCCCCCCCCCCCCCCAACCCCCTCCAATATACAGTTTCTTCCCCCTCAAATGTATATACTCTCTTTTAGAAACTCTGTCTCTTAAACAGTACTGTATATTTGTATATCTTGTCATAAATGTCTGGATGTTTATCTGTATGTCATGTATGCATGCCATAAATGTTACGATGAATTGAAAATGGGGGACCCTGATGTAAACAATACGAAAGTCTTTCTCTGGTCTGCATCCCCTTAACAATTGTGTGTATTGAGCCGTACTGTACATCCAACTGTACATTGGAGGGGGTTGGGTGGGTGGGGGTGGGGGTTTGGACATTTACAAAAAATGCTCTGAGTTTCGTAAAAGTCAGTCAAAGCTTACCAAAAGCACGAGCAGTGAACTCCAAGACCACGTGACTGAACTCAAACTAGAAAGAAACAGACTAAGAAATGACGTAAACTCCATGATCAAAACTGCTAAAAAAAATGTCATCAATGACAAAACCGAGGAAAACAAAAATAAACCATGTGAACTTTGGAAATTACTCAACAATCAACTAGGCTGCAGTAAAAAACTCAAAACCAGGTTCTCAAACATAAACATAAAGACGGACAACACGCTCATCACAGACAAGCTGGATGTAGCCAATTACTTAAACACTTTCTTCACAAACATAGCCACAACACTGGTAAACAAACTACCCTCCCACTCAGGGCAGTATGGGGTAGAACACATAGTAGCATACTACAAGAACCTAGGCGTCCACAAAGACGACTTCAAACTGGAAATGGTAACTACAGATGAGGTACTCAAAAAACTGAGCGCCCTCCAACCAAACAAGGCCACTGGCCATGACAACATCCCCTCCAAATTCCTCAGAGACTCAGCAGCAGCCATCACCCCAGTCATCACACACATAATAAACCTCTCCATAAAACAGGGACACGTCCCCAAGGACTTCAAAATTGCGAGAGTAACACCCCTGCACAAAAAGGGCAGCAAATTAGACCCGGGTAACTACCGCCCTGTTTCTATCCTTACATCCATCTCGAAAGTCATGGAAAAAATAGTATACGAACAGATCGAAAAGTACCTCGCGGAAAAAAATCTAATCTACGAATTCCAATCTGGCTTCAGAACATCCCACTCCACTGACACATGCCTTCTCTACTTGAACGACCACATCAAACAAGAGGTGGACGCGGGCAAATACTGCGGCATGGTCATGCTGGACCTACAAAAGGCCTTCGACACTGTCAATCACACCATTCTGATTGACAAGCTAAAAGCAATTGGTTTTGATAGTTTATCAGTAAACGGTACCCTATCCCCCCCCCTCACAGTGAGCTGTGGTGTTCCACAAGGAAGCATACTAGGACCGCTACTATTCCTAATTTATGCAAATGACATGTCGTCAGCTTGTGACTGCAACTTGTTCCTGTTTGCGGACGACTCAGCCCTGCTGGTCTCTGACAAGAACAAGTTACAGGTTGAAAAAGCCCTCAGCTCGGAACTAGGCAAAATCTGCATATGGCTCGCCGACAACAAACTATCATTACACATGGGCAAAACAGAGTCCATTCTCTTCGGTTCAAATAACAAACTCAGCAAGACCGACGGCTTCTCGGTTACAGTGGGTGACAATATTATCACAAGGAAAGATGAAATTACCTACCTGGGTTCCATCCTAGAGGCTAATCTTTCCTGTGACAAAATGGCATCCAATGTAATAAAAAAAGTCAACCAACGAACGCGATTCTTGTACCGGATCTCCTCTCTGGTAAACAAGAATACCCTGAAGACTCTAGCAGGAGCACTCATTCAAGGGTACTACGACTATGCTTGCACCTCATGGTACCAAAGCACCTCAAAGGCACTAAAAAACAAATTACAAACATCTCAAAACAAGCTAGTCAGACTACTACTTGACCTGACTCCTAGAACCCACCTCACCCCTGCCCACTTTGACAACCTAGGATGGCTTAGAGTAGACGACAGAGTACAGCAACTTGCAATGGGCCTGGTCTACAAGATACACTACGCGACCAAGGTACCCATGTACATGTCAAAATACTTCCCAAAGGTCAGTGAATACCACAATCACAACACCAGAGGGAGCTCCACAAATCATGTAAAACCCAGATTCGGCTCAAACAAGGGACTAAACACGTTTCGCAATTATGCCACATCAATGTGGAACGCCCTGCCTAAAGCTGTAAAGGAATGTGAATCACTACCCACTTTCAAAAACACTCTCAAAAAACACCTACGTGAGACTGCAATTCGAAACTGGCCCCTACAAATGTCCTAACCTAGTTGTACAGTAAATGACCAAGTAAGGCTTTGTCAATATTCCAATGTACAGTGTAAACTGTGTGTGTGTCCCCTACCCAACCCCCCCCACCTCCAATGTACAGCCCTCACCCAACCCACCCAACCCCACCCAACCAACCTCCTCCAATGTACAGTTTCTACGCCAAATGTATATACACTCCTTTTCTGGACACTTTTGTATCACAAACAGTACTGTATTTGCAAATCTGATATGTCATAAATGTATAGATGTAGCAGTACTGTCTATCTGTATGTCATGTATGTCATATATGTTATGATGAATTGAAAATGGGGGACCCTGATGTAAACAAGACGAAAGTCTTTCTCTGGTCTGCATCCCCTTAACAATTGTATGTATTGAGCTGTACTGTACTGTACCCATTCTGCAATCTGTTAATAAACTTTTCAATCAATCAATCAACCGGGGCCAGTTTCGAATTGCAGCCTCCCGTAGGTGCTCTTTGAGAGATTATATTACACATATAATCTGTAATGCCAACCTCTAAAGCAAAGGAGCCCAGTTTGGTATTGTACTTTGTTTACTTTTTTTGTTTTGGTCTTATGTGTGGGTTGGAGTTCAGTAACTTATTATACTGTGAAATTCTCCAGACCTCTCTTGGTAGAGCCTGTGGTGTGGCTAGAAAGAGGGGCTCTTTTGTCTAGAGGTCACTGTTTGACAACATTACAGATTCTACCTTTAATGATATCCCGCTGCCTCCACCGCTCCAAGTGTATCATCAAGGACCAGTCTCACCCAGCACATCACCTCTTTCAGCTCCTTCCCTCAGGGAGGAGATACCGGTCCATACATGCGAAGAGTTCAAGATTTATGAACAGCTTTTTCCCCCCCAAGCAGTCAGACTGTTAAACTCTCATTGACTGTCCCCTCACGTGCACCATGCACTTACCTGGACTTGATAACCACTATGTTACCGCTCATCATGCACTTTATTATTTAAAAATATTCTGTTATATGTACAGTGTTATGTGTTTCATGTATGTATATATTGTACTACGGTCTGTGGGAGCTCCCCTGAAATTTCGTTGTATACTTGTGTGCAATGACAATTAAAAGTCTATTCTATTCTATCTACGTAGGTTATACCGGTAGCTATGTGATCGAGACACTCTACTAGGGCTGTCCCCGACTAAGGATTTGGATGGTCGACTAGGATTGGCCAAAATTTGCCATTAGTCGACTATTGGTCGACTCAAAAAAAAAAAAAAAAAAAAAGTATAATATTTAATTTTTTTTTTTTATTTTTTTTTATCATTCCATTTGGGCTGTGGGGGGTGCTTAATGTCTGAAGGAGTCGACTGAAGGCTTCTTGTCCTCTGCAAAAGCATGCAATTGGTCCACTGATGGTACATCTTGATATTTGTCTTCTAGTGTGTTCATTAGATGGGTGAAATCCTCTTTCAGTGCCTCTGTGCCTGTTTTCGTAGGCAGTTAGCCTCTGATATGCATGCCATTAGTGTTAGCCACGCTTCTATGCCTCTTTTCTTTTGAAAAAAAAAATAAAAAAAAAATAAAAATAAAAATTATTATATTCGACTAAGAGGTTGGCCAGTCGACTACGGCCCCTTTCGACCGATTAGTCGACTAATCGTTTAATAGGGGTCAGCCCTACACTCTACACATAAAAATCCCATTACTTCTGCTTGAGATGTAGAACGGACCTATAGTCTCCCTGCTTGCAGTATGAAAACAATTCTGAGGGGATAATATCTAGATCAAAAGCCCTAAACGATAGGATTTAGTTATAAAGGTTACTGTATTTCAACATGTCTTTCAGATACAAAAAAAGTTACATTCTAGAGGTTGTACCCATGTACCCATGACTTTTTTCTCAAATTTCTAAATACAAATCTCATTATGCTCACGGGGTAAGCTGGTGATGATGCAGCTGCAGATGATGGCAATGTCAATAAATACACAGACTATGTCATATAGGCTATATAAGTAAGTGAATTGACGATGATGTTCCAAAAGCCATGTCTGCATCTACCTCCATCAGAAACCCTGGGTCAGCCGGGAGGTCTGCGATCAAATCAGATCGCGGACCACTGCCTTCAACTTAGGTGACCCTGACGCGTCTATGCTTTTACCAACGCGTTCGTGTTTCCGGGTTCCCGCTTTGCGCTCTGATTGGCCAGGTCATGTGACATGTGCGCCAATCGTGGGACGGCAAGTTCTGCGCCTATTTCCGGGTCGAACAGCCTGCAAACTACTGTTGTGGAAAGGTTGTTTGACACAGCAGGAGACGATATTTCCAATTGTAACAAATAGGTAATTTATTTAAGAAAAGAAGTTCGTTAACAGCAAGAGCTATGGGTCAAAGATGATCGCCACAGCTTGAACAAAAAACACTCTGTCCTGGAACCCTTTGCCTGTCCCTAAATCCCCTCTCAGTCCTGCCCCCATGACAGATATGATGACGTATCACATCATGTCAGATCTGACATGACGTACATTAAGATGATACGTAGATTTAACATTGGAGAGAGAGAGAACATGAGGAGAGATAAGCAAGATATGATATCCACACACGATATGATGTAAAACATTAAGAACATGAAGAGAGAGTGAGATATGTGTGTTTGTGTGTGTGTGTGTGTATGTGTGTGTGTGTCTGTGTGTGTGTGCTGTGTCTGTGTGTGTGTGCTGTGTCTGTGTGTGTGCTGTGTATGTGTGTAAGAGAGAAAAGACACAAGATTAGAACACACGATATGATGTACTGAAATGTCCATCTGCTATCTTGAGGCTGTTTTAAGAACATCAGCCAGACTGTCGCCCTAGTGTCTTTGAGCCCTGCTAGTTGACCTATATTAAACTAGTCAAGACTAACCCCTTTCCTACCTCCACCCTCGTATACACATTTTCCCCAACATTCCCCCATTTGGGGCTATCCCTAGTCCCACCCAAATCATATAACCAAAAAAATGTGAACGTCTAACTAAACAAGAAACCTTACTTCATTCACTGGACCCCTAACGGACCAACAAAGGCTGACTACCGTTCTCACAATAAACACAAAACCGCTCAAAACAAGAGTAATAATAAACCATCAAAAAAAAAAAAAAAAAAAATACCCCAATTTATAATCCTAACCTGACAGACAAATCCCCCCAACCTCCACCGCTTACCAAATGAGCCACAGTTCCGGCCGGAAACCGCGACTCTCATCAGGGAAAGGAGAAGTTGACCGTCAGAACTAAACATAGAACATCCCTCCCAAAAAAAAATGACATTGTCTCTTCCATAACATTGAGTCCCAGTGTCCATCGCTCCGCCCCCCTTCCATGCCCACGCCATAGTCTCCTCACCGTATTGCCAAAAGTCACATTTTGCCAATACAGCAACCACCACGCCACACCTCCAGTCCTCGTAGAAGCATGTCCCCATGCCTGGACGGGAGGCGCTGGTACCGACCTCACCACGTGTCCCCCCATCTTTGACGGGAGGTGCCCATCTTGCCCACTGCGTTAGCCCCCCCCTTTTGTCCCTCCAGTCCCCAGAACCGATCCCCCGACCACTTCTTCTCAATGCTTCCTCAGGCTCAGAACCGACACTCTGCCGATGCCCCTTCCCATTCCGGTTTGACCAGGACCACAAGTAAAATAAACAAAAAATAATAAAAAAATAAAAAACAATGCAATGATTTTCAATGGTTGCAATCTCTATGCCGAAGGATCATTAGAAAATCAGACTAAAATTCCTAGTTAAAGGAATAAACCAACAAAACTGCGCTCAGACCATCCCCCGTCACTCTTAAAGGAAAGAACCAACAAAAAGAAAATGTCCCTACCTCACCATACCCCTAATCCTCTATCCCCTCGTCTCCCTCTAAGGCAGCATAAAGCTGAGGATATGGCCCGATTTGTGGCTCAATCTCTTTCTGTCCCACCATCAGCATTTGGCTCGTTACGTGTGAAGTTACCAGCCTACCCAAGAGAGGCATACCACAACAGAAAAGGAGAACCAATATCAACCCTGCCACCCCGATGGATATCCCCGTCTGCATCACTATGCTTCCCCACTGTCCCAATCTTTCCAACACCCCACTCCCCCACCATTCTTCATTCCGGCCAGAATTCCCCCTCAATTCCTCCCTCAAATCCTTCAGCTTAGCCATGGCCTCGGAGAACTTTCCCCCTGGCCCCACATTCGTCGGAATGAATGTGCAGCAGTACTGTCCAAACATGGAACAGACTCCACCCTTCTCCGCCATTAACCAGTTCAGAGCCTGTCTATTCTGCCACGCCACCGTACTGGTCGCGTGCATCTGGTCCCCCATTGCATCCAACGCCTCCTCGGTGTAATTGAGATACCGCTGCTGATTGTAAAACAAATAGTTGATCCACCCGGTGTTCTTATTGACCGATATCCATGGCAGAATAGACTCAAACCCTGCCGCAATCTCATTCTTAGCCATGAACTCGGCTGGAATGCCCCTTGGCTGTCCTATGCTGTCCAGATACACCCTTGGGTCTGCCTTGTAGCTACGCTTCGTTCGAGAGATAGGAGACTCAGAAGGTCCTTCCGTCACTGATAATGGTAGGACCACCATTGGCATGATCGCCTGAACCCGGGCACATCTACCTGACCAATCTAAAGGAAGTGTATTCCTCAACCTCCTACCGCCGCAGAGCCAGTATTGGTCCGCCAGTGCCATATCCTGGACATGAAAAGGGCAAGCTACAGGCCGTGGGTTGGTATCCACTCCCTTTAACACGACCCCGTGTCCACACTTTCCTTCTTTCGTACAGTTAGTCGTGATGCTCCAAATAGTAGTGCACCGCCCCTCTGCCACCTCCCCTACATCCCGGGTCCCCTCCTTTTGCAAGCACTCGAAATCCTTGGTCAGCCATAGTTTGACACCTCTGGGTATTGGCAACCCCGTCGCTACCCCCTGCACACGTACATCCAATTTCCTACACCGTTCCCGCATAGTGACATCCTTGAAATCCGTGACGTTTCCTGCCGCCTTAAAACGACTAGAGCCGAGAAACCCCAAACACTCTGCCTCGCACCAAGGGCGACTATTATGGGGCCCCTCCCATGCCTCTGCGTCCCTGTCACACTGAGCCCAACTGAACTTCGTGCCCTTCACCAGCAGCCTATCCGGACGTGCCTTGGAGCAGACATAACAATCCTCTATCTGATTCTGCGCGCTCGTGTACTGGACCCACTTAAACCACTCATTCCCTAAAGCCGCCCTATACATCGGGTCAGCCTCCGGGTCTTCCTCGTCATAGTCATAGTCGCCCCCATCTTGTTCCCCGGAAGGAAGCAAACCCCTCAACCTGGCCCAGAGTGAGCCCACTGAGTCCCTCAACGTTCCGGCTGTCCTCTGGAACATATCCTGTCCCCCCACCTCTTCCGACTCAGTGTCCTTGACCTCCCTTTTTCCCCTCACCCCTGTCCCCTGTGATTGGTTCGGGACAGGCTCAACTCTCCTATCTACCCCCACAACCCGATGCTCGTTAGTATAATGGTAAGTATCCCCGCCTGTAACGGGGGAATGGTCAAAATCAAAAACATGCCCTTGCGGTCCTACGGGAAACACCCCGTTTGGTTGTAGTCTTATCTTCTCCCCCCCTTCCTCGATGGAGGGAAAAGGGGGCGCCTGATTCTGAGCCTGGTCATGAAAGTCTGCTGGTACTTGAGCCTGAGCGGGACCCCGTGGGACTCCTACCCACTCAAACCCGTCATCCTCAAGGACGGGTCGACCGTGACGGTTCTTAATGACGTCGTTGTGCCCGGCCGACCGTCCGCACACTGCTGCCAACATCTGCGGGAGCATCAGCAGGCACTGCACCTTCCAGTTGCCGTCTCGGACCCTCCATGTCGGGTTCTGCATAACTGCGATCGATTGTATCCCCCAAGAGATCGCCGCTGGCCTTTATGCAGTGATTGAAGTGGAACCAGGTCGCTGATCCTTTGACTTGGACTGCCGTTCCAGTCGATCGGATCACCTCGTACGGGCCCTCTCTCCGGGGTGATGACCACTTTCTCTTGTGGACCTTTACGAAGACCAAGTCCCCAGGGATCAGTCTCGGTTCGGTGGCTTCCTCCTCCGCCTCCTTCGCTTTCTCTGCTCCTGTCGAAACACAGCTTCATGTATTTTAGTCACTTGCTGAAGATATTTTTTCAGATCTTGCTCAAAAATATCTAATGCCGGGCCCCTAGCCAGGTGTCTAAATGGCGGTGCTGGCATGCTGCGGCCTGTAAGCGTTTCATGCGGTGTTAGCTGTGTTTGGCGGTTTACGCTGCTTCTAATCAGAGCAAGTGGCAAAGCATCAATCCAGTTAAGCTTAGTTTGCATACAGATTTTCAACAGTTTGTTTTTAATGACCAGATTGGCCCTTTCCACCTTCCCCTGCGACCCGGGACTATAGACACAGGAAAGGCGCTGTCTTATACCTAATTTCTGCATCAGCCCTTTAACCACCTTGTCGATGAACTCGCGGCCATTATCGCTTTGTAATATCGTGGGAATTCCAAATCTCGGAATGACCTCGCGACACAGGAACTTGATCACTGTGTCCGCGTTCTTGTGTTTAGATGGAATGGCCTCAATCCAGCGACTAAAGCAGTCCTCTACTACCAGGAGGTATCGTTTGCCCTGCACTGGCGTTATCATGTCTGTATAGTCCATAATCAGATGTCTGAATGGTCCCTCAGGGAGGGGTGTGTAAGCCGCCACTGTCGGTACTCCTTTGCGCACATTGCCCTGTAAGCATGTTAAACACCTGGCTAGTGTAACGTCAATTTGTGCCTGAAGCTTTGGGGACCAAAATCCCATTTTCGTGATTCGTTTCAGGGTCTCTGCTCTTCCACAGTGATCAACACCATGAGCCTCAGGTATCACTAAGGACAGAAGATCGATGGAGGCGACTATCAAACCGTTATGACTCCTCCACAGACCATCTGCCCCCCTTACAGCCCCCCTCTCCGTCCACGACTGTTTCTCGGCCTGCGTGGCTGAGTCCTGAAGATCACTCAAATTATCCTCAGTTACCTCAGTCGTCAGTTCGGCCGCAAACATCAGA
>NC_140166.1:72434597-72499597 GCF_963971535.1 Notolepis coatsorum | reverse complement strand
GTGGA
This sequence comes from Notolepis coatsorum, assembly GCF_963971535.1. Lineage (NCBI taxonomy): Eukaryota > Metazoa > Chordata > Actinopteri > Aulopiformes > Paralepididae > Notolepis > Notolepis coatsorum. Next base: position 72,499,592 of record NC_140166.1, on the reverse strand, counting down.
GAGTGTCGTGTAAAGAAATCAGGAAAAAGGGAGATGGAGAGAAAAATTTGACCAGAGGTCGAAAACATGCAATTAAAATCGATTAGTGGCCGCTACTGTTAAAAAAGGAGTCGCCCCAGTGTAACACACCTCACCGTGTTCGTTTTAGCCGTCCTTCCCAGACCTCGTCAACACAGTCCGCTCAACTTTTCCCTCCCGCAAAAACTCTGACGGATATTTATATAACAAGCTCAACGCTTACCTTTTTTTTGTCGACAACCGTCAGAATTTCTACGGGAGAGGTCCGGAGCTGGCCGTGTGAGGGGGCCCGGCAGGGCGGTCTACAGGTCAAGGGTCACCAAATGTTGTGGAAAGGTTGTTTGACACAGCAGGAGACGATATTTCCAATTGTAACAAATAGGTAATTTATTTAAGAAAAGAAGTTCGTTAACAGCAAGAGCTATGGGTCAAAGATGATCGCCACAGCTTGAACAAAAAACACTCTGTCCTGGAACCCTTTGCCTGTCCCTAAATCCCCTCTCAGTCCTGCCCCCATGACAGATATGATGACGTATCACATCATGTCAGATCTGACATGACGTACATTAAGATGATACGTAGATTTAACATTGGAGAGAGAGAGAACATGAGGAGAGATAAGCAAGATATGATATCCACACACGATATGATGTAAAACATTAAGAACATGAAGAGAGAGTGAGATATGTGTGTTTGTGTGTGTGTGTGTGTATGTGTGTGTGTGTCTGTGTGTGTGTGCTGTGTCTGTGTGTGTGTGCTGTGTCTGTGTGTGTGCTGTGTATGTGTGTAAGAGAGAAAAGACACAAGATTAGAACACACGATATGATGTACTGAAATGTCCATCTGCTATCTTGAGGCTGTTTTAAGAACATCAGCCAGACTGTCGCCCTAGTGTCTTTGAGCCCTGCTAGTTGACCTATATTAAACTAGTCAAGACTAACCCCTTTCCTACCTCCACCCTCGTATACACATTTTCCCCAACACTACCTAACGCCTAGTTTATCACTGGTTAAGCTTAGGCGACTCTTTCGCAGTTGGTTAAGGTTAGAGTTTGGAATCAGGGCAGGCATTCTATCCATAAATATATATAGAACACTAGATAGCTTACCCGCGCTGCCGGCCAATGGAGAGCGACGTCGTCGAAGGGCGGCCATCTTGCCCCAGGCAGCTCAGCTACTGATAACATTAATGTCAATTCTCTAAGTCAACTTCCTGCCTGTTGTTGCTACGCAACTGCAGCGTGGGGGGAAACTGCCCAGCCTGGTACATTGTGTACGGTTCATTTAGTGCAGAAACGGATCGTTAAAGCGGCAAATTATTATTAACAATGCCGAAGAGCTGCTTTACGCGTTGTACTAATGACAAAAACAGAAATCCAAATCGCAAGTTTTATACCATCACGGAGGAAAAAGTGGCTGTGGCTAACTTTTGGCTAACTCGCTCTGCTGTTGTGGTCGTGGTAGCTACATGCTAAGCTAACGTTAATCACATCATATCGAACCGATAGGAGCTTATCTTATCTAATCTTACGTGGATGTTTGATCGGGTAGTGGCACACGTGGTACCACCACGTAAGATTAGATAAGATAAACTCCTATCGGTTCGATATGATGTGATTAACGTTAGCTTAGCATGTAGCTACCACGACCACAGCACCAGAGCTAGTTAGCTGAACGTTAGCCACCAGCCACTTTTTCCTCCGTGATGGTAAAAAAACTTGCGATTTGGATTTCTGTGTTTGTTTTGTTATTAGTACAAAACGTAACATAGCAGCTTCAATTTGGGTATTCAAGAGATGGCCATGTCTGTATGTGTTTTGTATGGACATTATGTCAAGTCAATCAGGGGGAGCTTCTTTGAATCATATCTCGCCTTAGAATCACCAGAAAGGCTTTCGAAATAGTGAAATGCCATGTTGGCCTCAATATTTTCAAAACAAATCGTATGAAAATGTTATGAAATGAACAAGAATGTGATAAAACATGTAATAAAAACGGACCTCAACACATGCATTTGATACTAGAAATCCGTATGGCCCCCCTATACCAAGATGGCGGCGGTCTCGTGACATCAGAGTGTCTTCGAGAATGGTGCATGTACTATTTAAATAACCATAGATTGCTCAATTCTTTACCGATTTTCAAACGGGTTGGTTTGCTATAAACATCAAAGATGTAGTTATCATACTGCATACTTATAATATTTTTTATTTTTTAATATGTTTTTTTTACAAACCACTTGAATCATAGCCACGTTAATAATGCTTGTAATAAACCAAACCGTTTGTAAATCCGTCAATATTTCAGCGAGTTATGACTATTTTTGTCTGTGCAGATCACTCACCCTCACTCAAGGCTGACTGGGGCAAGATGGCGGCGGTTCAGCGACGCTGGTGACTCCGCCTTAAGCTATCTAGTGTTCTATATATATCTATGGTTCTATCGCCCTGCTCGAAGACAAACTCTAACCTTAACCAACTTCGAAAGAGCGCCTAAGCTTAACCAGTGTAGAAACTTGCGGTCCCACGATTGGGCGTACATGTCACATGACCTGGCCATTCAGAGACGCGGAAACACGAACGCGTTGGTAAAAGCAATCAGGCGACCCTGACACCTACAAAGCAGCTGGATATGACCTTCAGAAGTCCATCAGGGATGCCAAGAGGGACTATAGGGACAAAGTGGAGTCCAACGACTGCAGCTCTGACCCCAGACACACGTGGAGTTGACTATGCTGCATCACAGGCTACAAAGGGAAAGACATGCAGGGACATCGTCCAGCCCTCCACATCGCTCCCAGGTGAGCTCAACACCTTCTATGCTCAGTTTAATACAAACGCCACCACATGTGGGCTGACTCTAGAGATGGTAGCCGTACAAGTCCTGGTCACTGGTTGCCTGATATTCAACTTCCTTGACCCTTAACACAGGCACATGACAGGGCTGTCTGCTCAGCCCCCTCATGTACTCCCTGTACTCATCAGCAGTGCGAGAGGAACACAGCATAATCTGTTCTCCATGTTACTGTCTGGCAGATGATACAGGAGCAGGGCAGCACATAGCATACTGTACCACCAGACTCAAGGACCGTTCTTACCACCAGGCCACCAGGCTTCTCAACTCATAAGAAACACACTGTAGCACCCACTCCCCACACTTTATAGCACACACTCACTTTAAACAAACACACTGTAGCACCCACTCCCCACACTTTATAGCACACACTCACTTTAAACAAACACACTGTAGCACCCACTCCCCACACTTTATAGCACACACTCACTTTAAACAAACACACTGTAGCACCCACTCCCCACACTTTATAGCACACACTCACTTTAAACAAACACACTGTAGCACCCACTCCCCACACTTTATAGCACACACTCACTTTAAACAAACACACTGTAGCACCCACTCCCCACACTTTATATTTATTGATAAAGGATTGCACTACAACTCGTACACCTTACTGTAAATTGTACCTAAATTGTACCTCATCCCATTTCTGCTTTGCAATATATAGTATTGTATATTAGTACACTGCATAGTATTGTATATTATATGGTAACTCAGTTACGTCTATTCTGCATCGAACATTGTACATATGTCTAATGTCTATACTGAACACTGTGACCTCATTTTCTACTTCTAATTTACATGCTATACTATGTTATTTGATACGTATCTTGTCTAGCACAGTCTCTGGAGCGTAACAGTAAGAAGCATTTTGTATGAAAGTATTCTGTACTTCTGTATGACAACTATTAAAGAAACTTGAAACTTGAAACTTGATAAACCTAAATATTCCATTTTGCATATCTGCTTAACTGCTGTCTACACTGTTTACATAATGCACCATCAGCTATAATAATAATAATAATAATAATAATAATAATCTCTTAAATTTATATAGCGCCTTTCAGGAGACCCAAGGCGCTTAACAGCTAAGGGAGGGGGACAGGGAACAACGTAACAACAAAATATTAATCAAAAGGAAAAAAAAAAGGGGGGGGGGGGGGGGAAATCAGGCAGAGTCATTTACAAATTTGGTGAAAAGGTGGGTTTTGAGTTGGGATTTGAAAGAGTGCAGGGATGTAGCACTACGGATGTTTGGAGGGAGTGAGTTCCAGAGGGTGGGTGCGGCCACAGAGAAGGCTCTGGGACCAACAGTCCACATGTTGGTGGTGGGGATGGAGAGGAGACCGGAGTCAGAGGACCGCAGCCTCCGGGGCGGGATGGAGGAGGTCCGCTAGGTACCGGGGGGCAAGGGAGTGAAGGGCTTTGTAGGTGATGAGGAGGATCTTGAAATTGATGCGGGACTTGACTGGAAGCCAGTGGAGGTGGATGAGGGTGGGGGTGATGTGGTGCCAGGACTTGGTGCGGGTGAGAGCCCTGGCAGCAGAATGTTGGACATATTGTAGCCTGTTCAGGGCATTACTGGGTAGCCCTATGAGGACAGAGTTTGCGTAGTCAAGATGATGCTGATATTATGACTATGACTGCTGATATTGAACCTGGACTGCTACATACCCACACTGTTATATACACTTGTTACTTTTACTTTTAATAATAATAATAATTTCTTAAAATTATATAGCGCCTTTCAGGAAACCCAAGGCGCTTAACAGAGGAGGGGAACAAACTAAGGGGAAGGAAATCAGAGGGACAATTGGGTAAAGGAGGGAAGTCAGGCAGAGTCATTTTACACACAAATCTTCATTTTCATATAATTATATTGTGTTATATATTTTATTCATGTTATTTATTGGTTTATTAACCTTTTTTTTATCTTACTTTATTCTACATTTATATGACTAGCGCTCTAATGTGTCTAGTGTTTATTACTATTTAAACAGTTTAAAACCTGACAGTCTTTCATGTTTGATAAAAATTTACTTAAACTTAAACTAACACAGGGTTACATTATTTTTCTAGTGTTGCGCTACTTTTGTTGTTAAAGGAGCATGCCAACTTTTTGGGAAATTAGCTTATTTGCCATCTACCCTGGAGTTAGACAAGCAGATACCCTTTTCTCCTCTGTGCATGCATTAGGCTTAGGGAACAGCCACACCGTTAGCCTAGCTTAGCGTCATTCACTGGAAGTAGGTGTGCCAGTGTAGCGTAGTTCCCAACAGTCACGAAATCCAAAACGTTCCTGTAAACATGTTGTGACCTGCGAATTTACCACGTGGAGAAAAAAAAGGAACGATTTTACTTTTTTGTTTTCTAAGCAGATATATACTCGGATTTTTCTTTTGCCGAACCACTGCTGCCTGGGCGCAGTGATTTCATCACCTCAAAAGCCCTGTTGTTTTTTGTTTTAGTTCTCCACATGGTAAATACACAGGTCACAACATGTTTACAGGAAAGTTTTGGAGTTGTATTTGGCGTGTATTTCGTGACTGTTGGGAACTAGGCTACACTGGCACACCTACATCCAGTGAATGACGCTAAGCTAGGCTAATGGAGCGGCTGTTCCCTAAGCCTAATGCATGCACAGAGAAGAAAAGGTATCTGCTTGTCTAACTCCCCAAAAGGTTGGCGTGTTCCTTTAAAAATATATCAGTACAGGGATCATATCAGACGATAATCTGTCTGGCCATACTGCTTACAATTTTATGCCAGCTAATATTAACTATAGGGGTGAGGGCGGCCATTAATCAAGTGGGCACAAATACTTAATTCTAGTGTGTGTGTGTGAGTGTGTGAGAGAGAGAGAGAGAGAGAGAGAGAGAGAGAGAGAGAGAGAGAGAGAGAGAGAGAGAGAGAGAGAGAGAGAGAGAGAGAGAGAGAGAGAGAGAGAGAGAGAGAGAGAGAGAGAGAGATAGAGGAGATGTTGCTTTTTGTATCTGTCTACACGCATCCCGTAAAAAGAAATATTGAAGGGGACACTATTGAATTGGCAACTGATTGGATACTGGAAACCATACAATGCAGGCAGCTGATTGGATAAACCAGACGCTATGCAATTTGGACTCTGAGAAGAAGAAAAAACATGGTCAGATCCTTTCATAGACCTTTTTATTCCACCTAGAATGTCAACTAAAACATGTTTTTTTTTTTAACATTTCAGTTGAGAAATAGACACTGCAGCTGCTGAATCTTGATTCATATTTGATCTGCAATGCTTCATTTGACAATTTGATGCATGTCATGCAAGGATGCATATCTTTGGCCACTATACGGATGCCAATGGACTGATGGCGCTGTCCGGGTTTTCATTCGGGTTAGAGATTTCGGGATAAATCTGAACTTGTTGTCTGGAACGGCATTTTGACAATATTTAACCTGAATCCTCTCATTCTGTTGAGAGGAGAACATGTGATAATCAGACATGTTTTGTGTCTCCAGAACTCTGAGAAACCCCAGATAAAGAGCTGTCACTATCAATGAAGCAAGCCATCATAGTGTGGTAGTGAAAGAAAGGGTTAACCCTTTGTTGTGTGGCAGTGAAATGGTTGAACTGGAACATTAAAACAAACCCATCAGAGAGATAGCAAAAACATTAGGAGTGGCCAAATCAACTGTTACATGGTACATTCTTACTGGTATATTCTTAAATAGAAAGAACGCACTGGTGAGCTCAGCAACACCAAAAGACCCGGAAGACCACAGAAAACAACTGTGGTGGATGACAGAAGAATTATTTCCCTGGTGAAGAGAAACCCCTTCACAACAGTTGACCAGATCAAGAACACTGTCCAGGAGGTAGGTAGAACTATCAAGATAAGACTTCACCAGAGTGAAAACAGAGGGTTCACCACAAAATGGTGAAGATTGGTGAGCCTCAAAAACAGGAAGACCAGATTAGAATTAGCAGAAAAGCCTGTACAGTTCTGGAACAACATCCTATGGACAGGTGAGACAAAGATCAACTTGTACCAGAATGATGGGAAGAGAAGAGTATGGAGCAGGAAAGGAACTCATGATCCAAAGCATACCACCTCATCAGTGAAGCATGGTAGTGGGTATGGCGTGGACATGTATGACTGGCTGCCAATGGAACTGGTTCCCTTGTATTTAATGTGACTGCAGACAAGTAGGAGGATGACTTCTGAAGTGTTTCAGGCAATATTATCTGCTCATATTCAGCCAAATGCTTTTAACTCATTGGATGGCGCTTCACAGTGCAGATGGACAATGACCCGAAGCATATACTGCAAAAGCAACCAAAGAGTTTTTTGAGGCAAAGACGGGGAATGTTATGCAATGGCCAAGTAATATGGGAGTATTTTTCAGGGAGAAGTTCAGAATAGGTATTGTTTAAAACAAACACATCACTTTGTGAAGACAATTGACTCAGTCATGTATCATCCCAGTCTCAATGAACAGTAGGCCTACGTACGTACCAATGCTTCCTCATGCTTGCTATATGGTGACAAATTTGACCAAACTCACAAAGACTAAAACTAAACACAGTTTGTTTTGTAAGTGTAGCAGCCTGAAAATATTGTCTATTATTCAGAACTGCTGACTTGCCTTTTTATCTCCCCTTTCTGCACCAAGACATTCTAATTAGTTTCATTGATATTCGCACGAACAATGACACAAGCGTCTCCTTCTTCTATTGCTGGAATATGGATTATAAACGGCATTACTGGATTCTATTCTACAATCCTTTTCCCTGTGGAGCTAGTAGGCGACCAGCAGGGGGCGGTGACAGGCAGAGAGTGTCGGGGAGAGATGGAAGGAGATATATGGAAGCGGAAGGAGAGAGACGCTCTCTTCGGCAGTGAACTTGACCATGAACAGTCGCAACGGGCGTGTGCTCTGGAAGAGCCCTGTTGCAGAAGTTATGTTGAAGGGCCCCGTGGGATAGCGACGGGTGATAGGAAGTACTTGCTAGTTGACGTGATATCCTAGAAGTACCAGCGATAGTGTGTGAGCAAACGGTACAGAACAAAGCACTAACGTTCATAGTATCGGGTTACAGTAGTAGTGTGGCGGTATAAGTAGCGTGCGGCTAACAACATATCTGAGTCCTTAGTAGTCGGGTTATAGTAGTTACAGTGTGACGGTATAGAGTGCGGGCCCAGATACGCGCGTGGACCTACAACCAGTTTGCTCCGGCTGCCTGCAACCAGTCTGCCCCGGCTGCCTGCGACCAGATCTACACCTGACTGCCTGCAGCCTACGGGAGTTCGCCCCGTCCAGCAGAGGTCGTCATCGCCCAGCATACGCTCTCAGCCAGCACTGCCTCCCTGCTCCAGCTCCGCCTGCTGGTGTCCTCGCCGAGAGTGTTCAACGCCATCTTGCCTTCCGGACAACAGTGGCGCGGCGAGGTGGCCATTTTGGATGAGTATAAATGAGCGTCTATGCTCCGGAGCCTTACACCGTACACAGTGTGGTGCAGCCCGCGGGCGAAGTCAGCGTTGCTATTACAGTGCATAAGGGGAACCCCAAACAATATATGCCGGCATTAGAATAGGGCTTTTGCAAGGTATTAGTGGGCCCACACTTTTGTTTTCTTTTCATTTCCTTTGAGTGTGATACCGTGTTGGTGTTTAATAATATTTTCCCATCCAGTTAACCCTTTCTCTGTGGAGAAGTTACAGACCTGGTGTATTATAAATAAAGCCTAGAGAGGTATTATTCTGGCCGTATAATTAAAGCCTTTTGAGGTATTATACAGGGTGAAGACCCAGACGTGGGCCATGAGTCAAACACATTGAAGTATATTATCCCTGACAGTAACCCAGAGGTGGGTGTATAATATATGTGTTTATGAGGTATGGAGTTACCAACGGTACTATAGTGGGACTTCCGTCCAATTGGCCACTAGTAGTAGATCATTGTAACTGACCAGTAAATAACATTAAAGAATTGGATGGGAGATTTGTGTGTGTGTCTATCCATGGGCCGGTTGACAATCCTTTTGGTGTGGGTAACGTTAATATAATTAACCCTTTCCTATTCCACCTTTCCCTCTTCATTGTAAGGTTTCTAGGGTCATTGAGGGAGGGTACTGCTTGCGGGGGGAACTCAGAGTATTTAATTACAATTCAGTCACTAGGTGTGGGAGGGTTTAAGGAGCAACTGGGGGAAGTGGGAGCGTGTTGGGGAGTACTGCTGACCGCCCTGCTGCAGGGAAGGAAGACCAGAGTACCAGACCAGGTTGGTAAATCCCGGGCCCCATCCACTCACACTACCAGCCTCCAGTCGACGCTCCAGGCCCAAAGACGAGGGTGCAGTCAGACGGAGCTCTACTGTGTCCAGCTACCTCGTGACTGCCAGCAACCGTTCCCACGAAGCAGGGATAATCCACCCTGCTACATAAGTACAATATAGGTTAAGTTTGTTTTAGTTTTTCTCAAAACTCTGAATCTCAGGGGGTCCCTTGCATCTCAAACTCCATCACCACCTTTCCACCAGTAGTGTCTGGAAGATCCTGTGTGGGTCTGTGGAAGGACAATAGCTGTGACCATTAAAGGAACATGCCAACATTATTGGAAATGTGCTTACCATCTTCAAGAAGATAGATACCAATTTCCTCCCTGAGTGTTCAGTAAAAAGCTATCCGGCTACACGATTGAAAAGTTTATTAACAGATTGCAGAATGGGTACAGTACAGTACAGCTCAATACATACAATTGTTAAGGGGATGCAGTCCAGAGAAAGACTTTCGTCTTGTTTACATCAGGGTCATCAGGGTCCCCCATTTCAATTCATCACAGCACAATGAATGTAAGCAGATGAGAAGCTTAAAACTCCAGAAGAGGTGTTGGCCAGCACCTAGGCTAGCTACTTTCTACTGAATGCACAGAGAAGAACTTGTTCGTGTATCTATGTTCGTGTCTGACTCTGGAGAACACGCTAAGTGAATTTCCAATAATGTTGGCTTGTTCCTTTAAGATTGAGGTCAGGGTTAAAGCTGCAATAACCGTTTTCTGACCACTAGAGGGCAAGTCGCCACTGTAAACGAACTATTTCCCCCCAAAATGAAAGCCTCATCACTATACAAAATTAAAACCTTATTTGTGTGATTTCAACTACAATAGTACATACAGCTTTCTCTTGGGAATTTCCTGGTTAAATGGGAGGATGTGGTTAGGGAATTATAGAAGGGGATTGTGAATATTCAGGAAGTTCAGAGTCAACCCATTGGAGGCAAGGAGTGTATCACAGGGGGGGGGGGCTCAGTCAGGGAGGAGCAGCATTAGCTGAACTTCATGATGGGGAAGGGAAAATGGACACTGTAGGGGATTAAGGATTCCAGAAGATGGCGGTAATGTCCCAAACAAATGGTGGCCGGCCGGCCGCCGTAAAACCTCAATAGGAAGAAGAAGAAGAAGAAGAATTTCCTGGTTTTTAAACAAGGCAGGTAAATACTTCACCTAAAACGGTTCAGACAGCACAATATTGATGTAATTAAAAACGTTTTAAATGCATAGGTTTATAAAATAGGTGGTTAAATGCAGGCCGGGTTTTGTCAACAAAGAAAAGCACTGATGGAATAACATAACAACAGACTGGCTGCTGCTGGTGGTACAATGTTGGAGTTGAATTGATTGATTGAAAACTTTAATTAACAGATTGCAGAATGGGTACAATACAGTACAGCTCAATACACAATTGTTAATGGGATGCAGACCAGAGAAAGACTTTCGTCCTGTTTACATCAGGGTCCCCCATTTTCAATTCATCAGGACATAATTACATGCATGATTGATTGATTGATTGATTGATTGATTGATTGATTGAAAAGTTTATTAACAGATTGCAGAATGGGTACAGTACAGTACAGCTCAATACATACAATTGACACTGTACATTGGAATACTGACAAAGCCATACTTGGTCATTTACTGTACAACTGGGTTAGGACATTTGTAGGGGCCAGTTTCGAATTGCAGTCTCCCGTAGGTGTTCTTTGAGAGTGTTTTTGAAAGTGGGTAGTGATTCACATTCCTTTACAGCTTTGGGTAGGGCGTTCCACATTGATGTGGCATAATTGCGAAACGTGTTTAGACCCTTGTTTGAGCCGAATCTGGGTTTAACATGATTTGTGGAGCTCCCTCTGGTGTTGTGATCGTGGTATTCACTGACCTTTGGGAAGTATTTTGACATGTACATGGGTACCTTGGTCGTGTAGTGTATCTTGTAGACCAGGCCCATTGCAAGTTGCTGTACTCTGTCGTCTACTCTAAGCCATCCTAGGTTGTCAAAGTGGGCAGGGGTGAGGTGGGTTCTAGGAGTCAAGGTCAAGGTCAAGCAGTGGTCTGACCAGTTTGTTTTGAGATGTTTGTAATTTTGTTTTTAGCGCATTTGAGGTGCTTTGGTACCATGAGGTGCAAGCATAGTCGTAGTACCCTTGAATGAGTGCTCCTGCCAGAGTCTTCAGGGTATTCTTGTTTACCAGAGAGGAGATCCGGTACAAGAATCGAGTTCGTTGGTTGACTTTTTTTATTACCTTGGATGCCATTTTGTCACAGGAAAGATTAGCCTCTAGGATGGAACCCAGGTAGGTAATTTCATCTTTCCTTGTGACAATATTGTCACACCCACTGTAACCGAGAAGCCGTCGGTCTTGCTGAGTTTGTTATTTGAACCGAAGAGAATGGACTCTGTTTTGCCCATGTGTAATGATAGTTTGTTATCAGCGAGCCAGGTGCAGATTTGGCCTAGTTCTGAGGGTTAGGTTAGGGTTACTTGAATGATGGAATAACAACAGACTGGCTGCTGCTGGTGGTACAATGTTGATTGAGTAGGCCACCTTGGCTCAACGAGACCCTCTGATAGCAAGTGGTCATACGAGGTTTTGAAAATGTGAAAGATAATGTCAGAAAATAATTATTGCCGCTTTAAGGTGATTACGCTTTTGAGGTGAAAAATAATAAAAAGTTGCAGCTTTGCCAACAAAAACAAAAACCTACCCACAGGTCACAGCCAACATCCTTCCATGCGATGAGAACCAAACACTTTACAGGCTTGCTGGAGAAAGCATCACTACAGGACAGGTCCACTAACTTACTACTGGCATCACTATCACACAAATACTAAATGTATGCTACAAACAATCATAACATGTCTGGATTTGACTATGAGGCCCACTGTGGAACTGATCTCACATAGAGGATGCAGATTATGATGTGGGTAAGGAATCTCTATAGTCAAAAGGTCCTACAGGATTCCAATAGAAAAATAATCCTTTAAAGGAACACTCCAACATTTTGGGAAACACTTTTTTGTCATCTTCTCCATAGTCAGACAAGAAGATTGATATCAGTTTAATCTCTGTGTGTCCAGTAGCCCCAGAGAGAGGCCCAGGTGCATGCTAGCCTAGCTTAGCACAATAACTGAACAAGAACAATAATTGCGAAACGTGTTTAGTCCCTTGTTTTAGCCAAATCTGGGTTGGACATGATTTGTGGAACTCCCTCTGGTGTTGTGATCGTGGTATTCACTGACCTTTGGGAAGTATTTTGACATGTTCAAGTTCAAGTTTCTTTATTAGTTGTCATACAGAAGTACAGAATACTTTTATACAAAATGCTTCTTTCTGTTACGCTCCAGAGACTGTGCTAGACAAAAATAGATAAGTATAAAATAAAATAAGTATAGCAAGTAAAAAATAGAAGTCACGTACGTAGACACAAGTGTTCAGTATGTACATATGTACAATGTTCAATGCAGAGTAGAAGTAACCGAGTTACCATACAATACTATACTATACAATATACTAATATACAATATACTATACAGTGCAAAGCAGAAATGGGATGAAGTACAATTTTAGGTACAATTTACAGTAAGGTGTAATGAGGTATGGGTTGTAGTGCAAATTCTTTACCAATAAATATAAAGTGTGTTTAGGTGTTCTAAAGTGTGTAAAGTGGGTGCTGCAGTGAGTTGTTTGTTTAAAGTGAGTGTGTGGATGTGTGTGCTGTGAGTGCATTTGATGGTTGTTACATAGTGTTATTGTTCGTTGAGCATCCTGATGGCCTGGGGATAGAAGCTTCTTCTGAGTCTTTCTGTGCTTGCCATGAGACTCCGGTATCGCTTGCCTGACCGCAGCAGTTCAAAGAGGCAGTTGTTTGGGTGGCTGGAGTCTTTGATAATTCTCTTAGCCTTACCCATGCACCGCTTGTTGTAAATGTTCTGGAGAGTGGGAGCGTGCGTTCGGCTTAACGGGCCACTCTCTGTAGTCTGCTACGGTCTTGTGCGGTGCTATTCCCAAACCAGGAGGTGATATTGCCAGTCAGGATGCTCTCTATTGTACATGAGTAGAAGTTCTTAAGGATCTTCTGACTGACTTGGAACTTCCTTAGGCGCCCGAGGAAGTAGAGGCATTGCCGTGCCTTCTTCACAACACAATGTGTGTGGTCCATGTCAAGTCCTTGGATATGTGGACTCCGAGGTACTTAAAACTGTTCACTCTCTCAACCGGTGCCCTGTCGATGCTGAGGGGGCTGTAGTCCCTGACCCCCGACCTCCTAAAGTCCACAATCATCTCCTTTGTTTTGCTGACGTTCAGGGAGTTCTGTTCTCTTGACACCATCCCTCTAGGACCTTGACCTCTTCCAGGTAGGCCCTCTCGTCGTTTGCAGAGATCAGGCCCACCACTACTGTGTCGTCAGCAAATTTGATGATTGTGTTGTTGTTCCGCTGTGCCACACAGTCATGTGTGTACAGGGAGTAGAGGAGGGGACTCAGAACACAGCCCTGGGGGGCCCCTATGTTGAGAGTGATGGATGAGGAGGTGCAGTTGCCTGCTCTCACCACCTGGGGTCTGTCCGTCAGGAAGTCCAAGACCCACTGGCAGAGGTCATAGTTCAAGCCCAGGTCCCTGAGCTTGGCTATGAGTTTGGAGGGGACTATGGTATTGAATGATGAGCTGTAGTCGATGAACAGCATTCTCACATAGTTCCCCTGCCTCTTGTCCAGGTGTGATGCTGCTGTGTGCAGCACATGGGCTATGGCGTCCTCCGTGGACCTGTTGGGGCGGTATGCAAATTGCAGGGGGTCCAGGTTGATGGGGAGGGAGGAGCAGATGTAGCCCTTTACTAGCTTCTCAAAGCACTTCATGGCTATGGAGGTGAGAGCTACAGGGCGGTAGTCGTTGAATGAATGAATGAATGAATGAATGAAGGAATGAAAAAGTTTATTTTTGGACATGTTATTCTCCATATTTCTCCAAACAACTCACGATATCTTGTTCCGTCGAACCAAACAATCATAGCAACAAATTAAAAAAACATTCAGAGAAAAACATTAAAAAAAGAAAAAAATAAGGAATTATAAACAAAAGGTCAAGAGCAATATGTTTGGTTAGCAGACATGTCCAAAAAAGGAGTAGAGGGAAGCTAAGCTTGATTGATCCCTACCCCCTTACATTTATATTTGTTCTTCCATAAATTTTTACTAGATATAACATAATTTAGTGTATTACAATATAGAATATACTTTTACTTATATTAAAAGATTACAAGAGAAAAAAAAACTTGATTCACTTGACAGCAGTAAATATAGTACAGCACTACATACACAATATAACATAACTTTGTTTATCCTCAATACGCATTTCTGTATTTTTCCAATGTGTATTTTCTTAGCTGTTTTTTTAAATTGTGCCACATGTTTACTCTGTTTGATGTATTCGGGTAAATTATTCCACAACTTCACTCCACACACCGATATGCACATACTTTTCAGCGTGGTGTTTACCATTGGTTGTTTAAGATTCCCTCTTAACTTAAGTTATATTCTCCTTCCCTGTCTCTGAACCATTTTTGAATGTTGCCTTGGATTAGTTTATATCTGGCTTTGTATACAATGAGGGCAGTTTTGTAATCCACTAGGTCCATAAATTTCAATGCTTGTAGCTTTATAAATAAGTTATTGGTGTTTTCATAATATCCTACATTGTTGATTATTCTTATTGCTTTTTTTTGCATGGTGCATATTGGCTGTAGAGTGCTTTTGTAGGTATTACCCCACACCTCTGCACAGTTGAGGCAAGCAGGCTTGGATTTTTTGGGTACAGGGATAATAGTGGACTTCTTCAGACAGGTGGGGATGACAGCCTGTTCCAAGGACAGGTTAAATAGTCAGTAAATACCGGGGCCAGTTGATCGGCACAGACTTTTAGGACGCGGCCGGGGATACTAGTGATGCACCGATGTGAAAATTGTGGCCGATACCGATAACCGATATTAATATTGCTGTTCTGGCCGATACCGATATTTACCGATGTCGATATCTCTGTATAGAAAACACTTTTTTATGATAATCAAATAAAGAGCTATTTTCCAAAACGCATAATTTTTTTTACTTTTGTAACTTATTTTCAGAAATTACTGATATTTTGAAACTATTTAAGGCCAAAACATGTAAAAATAAGAAAAAAAATATATAAAAAAAAAAAAAAAATTAAAAAAAATGTTTTTTTTTTTTTTTAATATCGGTCCTATCTTGATATCGGACCGATACCGATGTGTAAAAAAACGGCCATATCGGCCGATATTATATCGGCGGCCGATATATCGTGCATCACTAGGGGATACCATCCGGTCCTGCTGTCTTCCTGATATTCACTTTCTTAAAGGTCCTCCTCACCTCATGTTCTGTTACCCTGAACACTGAGTCTCCATCAGCAGCCCCCCCCCCCTCCATTGCAGTGCTTGTAGGCTGGTGTTGTTATTCCCAGCCTCAAACCTCGCATAGAAGGTTTGAGGGTACCTTAGTGGTGTAGTGTATCTTGTAGACCAGGCCCATTGCAAGTTGCTGTACTCTGTCGTCTACTCTAAGCCATCCTAGGTTGTCAAAGTGGGCAGGGGTGAGTCGGGTTCTATAAGGTCAAGCAGTAGTCTGACCTGTTTGTTTTGTGATGTTTGTATTCTTGTTTTTAGTGCCTTTGAGGTGCTTTGGTACCATGAGGTGCAAGCATAGTCGTATAGTACCCTTGAATGAGTGCTCCTGTTAGAGTCTTCAGGGTATTCTTGTTTACCAGAGAGGAGATCCGGTACAAGAATCTTGTTCGTTGGTTGACTTTTTTGATTACATTGGATGCCATTTTGTCACAGCAAGATTTGCCTCTAGGATGGACCCTAGGTATGTAATTTAATCTTTCCTTGTGACAATATTGTCACCCACTGTAACAGAGAAGCCGTTGGCCTTGCTGAGTTTGTTATTTGATCCAAAGAGAATGGACTCTGTTTTACCCAGGTGTAATGATAGTTTGTTATCAGCTATCAGTTATCAGATACAATATGTGAGGATTACACACACTAAAATAATGGCAATTATATAATATCACTTAATAGACCCAATAACTAAAGAGAGGATCATGAGCTAACTTATCAACAGAGCATTCAAAACAGACCCACACAGCACCAGTGAGCTGTGGTGTTCCACAAGGAAGCGGACCGCTACTGTTCCTAATTTATGCAAATGACATGTCGTCAGCTTGTGACTGCAACTTGTTCCTGTTTGCGGACGACTCAGCCCTGCTGGTCTCTGACAAGAACAAGTTACAGGTTGAAAAAACCCTCAGCTCGGAACTAGGCAAAATCTGCATATGGCTCGCTGATAACAAACTATCATTACACATGGGCAAAACAGAGTCCATTCTCTTCGGTTCAAATAACAAACTCAGCAAGACCGACGGCTTCTCAGTTACAGTGGGTGACAATATTTTCACAAGGAAAGAAGATATTACCTACCTGGGTTCCATCCTAGAGGCTAATCTTTCCTGTGACAAAATGGCATCCAATGTAATAAAAAAAGTCAACCAACGAACTCGATTCTTGTACCGGATCTCCTCTCTGGTAAACAAGAATACCCTGAAGACTCTGGCAGGAGCACTCGTTCAAGGGTACTATGACTATGCTTGCACCTCATGGTACCAAAGCACCTCAAAGGCGCTAAAAACTAAATGACAAACATCTCAAAACAAACTGGTCAGACTACTGCTTGACCTTACTCCTAGAACCCACCTCACCCCTGCCCACTTTGACAACCTAGGATGGCTTAGAGTAGACGACAGAGTACAGCAACTTGCAATGGGCCTGGTCATACTATGGAAGCAAATGAGTGACAGAAGTATTTGAATTTTATCAGACACCGAATTTATAGCATTGAAAATAATTACTTTGAAAACATGTATCTGAATTTTTTCAGACACCGAATTTATAGCATTGAAAATAATTACTTTGAAAATCATGTTTGCTCCGAAATTACCTATGTGAAATAAA
Organism: Notolepis coatsorum; assembly: GCF_963971535.1. Lineage (NCBI taxonomy): Eukaryota > Metazoa > Chordata > Actinopteri > Aulopiformes > Paralepididae > Notolepis > Notolepis coatsorum. The sequence continues at coordinate 72,482,380 of NC_140166.1, read as the reverse complement.
AATTCAGTGTTTAAAATTCAATGTAAAAAATTCGAATGCATAATAAAATTCAATGTAAAAAAAATTGATGCATAATTGCGGTGTATAAAATTCAATGTAAAAAATTCGATGCATAATTGCGGTGTATAAAATTCAATGTAAAAAAACATCATCCGGGCTACCCAGACAGGATAAGCAATCAAGCCTGGATGCAATCGAACTGACTTCTGGCCTATCACTGCATGGCTTGTCAGTCATGTGATCACACCAACCCGGGAGAAAGATGGCGGTATATATACATACGGTGGGGAGAGAATATATACATACGGTGGGGAGGAGACTGTACATTAGGAGGGGGTGGGTGGGTGGGAGAGAAATATACATACGGTGGGGAGAGAATATATGTACGGTGGGGAGGAGACTGTACATTAGGAGGGGGTGGGTGGGTGGGAGAGAAATATACATATGGTGGGGAGAAAATATATACATACGGTGGGGAGGAGACTGTACATTAGGAGGGGGTGGGAGAGAAATATACATATGGCGGGGAGAGAATATATACATACGGTGGGGAGGAGACTGTACATTAGGAGGGGGTGGGTGGGAGAGAAATATACATACGGTGGGGAGAGAATATATACATACGGTGGGGAGAGATTGAATATATACATATTGGGGAGGAGACTGTACATTAGGAGGGGGTGGGTGGGTGGGAGAGAAATATACATATAATAGACAGTCTCCTGCCCACCGTATGTATATATTCTCTCCCCACCATATGTATATTTCTCTCCCACCCGCCCACCCCCTCCTAATGTACAATCTCCTCCCCACCGTATGTATATATTCTCTCCCCCCCATATGTATATTTCTCTCCCACCCCTAATGTACAGTCTTCTCCCCACCGTATGTATATATTCTCTCCTGTGATCACACCAACCCGGGAGAAAGATGGCGGTATATATACATACGGTGGGGAGAGAATATATACATACGGTGGGGAGGAGACTGTACATTAGGAGGGGGTGGGTGGGTGGGAGAGAAATATACATACGGTGGGGAGAGAATATATGTACGGTGGGGAGGAGACTGTACATTAGGAGGGGGTGGGTGGGTGGGAGAGAAATATACATATGGTGGGGAGAAAATATATACATACGGTGGGGAGGAGACTGTACATTAGGAGGGGGTGGGAGAGAAATATACATATGGCGGGGAGAGAATATATACATACGGTGGGGAGGAGACTGTACATTAGGAGGGGGTGGGTGGGAGAGAAATATACATACGGTGGGGAGAGAATATATACATACGGTGGGGAGAGATTGAATATATACATATTGGGGAGGAGACTGTACATTAGGAGGGGGTGGGTGGGTGGGAGAGAAATATACATATAATAGACAGTCTCCTGCCCACTGTATGTATATATTCTCTCCCCACCATATGTATATTTCTCTCCCACCCGCCCACCCCCTCCTAATGTACAATCTCCTCCCCACCGTATGTATATATTCTCTCCCCCCCATATGTATATTTCTCTCCCACCCCTAATGTACAGTCTTCTCCCCACCGTATGTATATATTCTCTCCCCGCCATATGTATATTTCTCTCCCACCCACCCCCTCCTAATGTACAGTCTCCTCCCCACCGTATGTATATATTCTCTCCCCACCATATGTATATTTCTCTCCCACCCACCCACCCCCTCCTAATGTACAGTCTCCTCCCCACCGTATGTATATATTCTCTCCCCATCGTATGTATATTTCTCTCCCACCCACCCACCCCCTCCTAATGTAGTCTCCTCTCCCCACCGTATGTATATATTCTCTCCCCACCATATGTATATTTCTCTCCCACCCACCCACCCCCTCCTTTTTTTTTGATCCACTTTTTCTCCCATTTTCTATATTTTCTCCCATCCCAATTTCGTATCATTCAACCCTCCCCTGTCATGGACGCTGTTTCTTGCCTCCCACAAGCCGGCTGCAATGTGGACTAAGTCATACATATACAAGTCCCCTCCGGTACTTGAGGTAACAGCAGTCGCATCTTTTCACCTGCGCAGCTCGATCTCTCAGTGGCGAGGAGTAACGCGTGGGAGGCTCACGCTGCCCCCGACACTTCCTGATTCTACTGCGCAGGCGCACCAACCGACCTGTAGGAGTCGCTGTCCACAACGCCCGATCCCCACCCTTCAGTTTCCCTCCCCGTAATACGGCCAATGTGTATTACTGTGGACGACCAGCTAAACTGAAAGCAAATGTGGAGCGCTGGGCTCGAACTGACGAGCCCAGCGTCTCCAGCATTTCGTGGCGAGTGCCTTGCCCACTATGCCACGTAGCCGCCCCTCCACCCACCCCCTCCTAATGTACAGTCTCCTCCCCACCGTATGTATATATTCTCTCCCCACCGTATGTATATACCGCCATCTTTCTCCCGGGTTGGTGTGATCACATGACTGACAAAGCCGTGCAGTGATAGGCCAGAAGTCAGTTCGATTGCATCCAGGCTCGATTGCTTATCCTGTCTGGGTAGCCCGGATGATGTTTTTTTACATTGAATTTTATACACCGCAATTATGCATCGAATTTTTTACATTGAATTTTATACACCGCAATTATGCATCGAATTTTTTACATTGAATTTTATTATGCATTCGAATTTTTTTACATTGAATTTTAAACACTGAATTTGTATTTCACATAGGTAAATTCTGAGCAAAGAAAATTCAGATACATGATTTTCAAAGTAATTATTTTCAATGCTATAAATTCTGTGTCTGAAAAAATTCAGATACATGTTTTCAAAGTAATTATTTTCAATGCTATAAATTCGGTGTCTGAAAAAATTCAGATACATGTTTTCAAAGTAATTATTTTCAATGCTATAAATTCGGTGTCTGATAAAATTCAAATACTTCTGTCACTCATTTGCTTCCATACCTGGTCTACAAGATACACTACACAACCAAGGTACCCATGTCAAAATACTTCCCAAAGGTCAGTGAATACCACGATCACAACACCAGAGGGAGCTCCACAAATCATGTTAAACCCAGATTCGGCTCAAACAAGGGACTAAACACGGTTCGCAATTATGCCACATCAATGTGGAACGCCCTACCCAAAGCTGTAAAGGAATGTGAATCACTACCCACTTTCAAAACCACTCTCAAAGAACACCTACGGGAGACTGCAATTCGAAACTGGCCCCTGTAAATGTCCTAACCCAACCCCCTCCAATGTACAGTAAATGACCAAGTATGGTTTTGTCAATATTCCAATGTACAGTTTTGCTTGTACAGTTGTACAGTGACCCCCACCCACCCCTCCTACCCAACCCCCCCCCCCCCCCCCCCCCCCCCCCCACCTCCAGTGTACAGCCCCCCCACCCCACCTACCCAACCTCCGCCAATGTACAGTCCCCCCCCACCCCTTTCTGGACTCTTTTTGTATCACAAACAGTACTGTATTTGCAAATCTGGTATGTCATAAATGTATAGATGTAGCAGTACTGTCTATCTGTATGTCGTGTGTGTCATATATGTTATGAATTGAAAATGGGGGGCCCTGATGTAAACGAGACGAAAGTCTTTCTCTGGTCTGCATGCCCTTAACAATTGTATGTATTGAGCTGTACTGTACTGTACCCATTCTGCAATCTGTTAATAAAGTTTTCAATCAATCAATCAATCAATCAATCAATCAATCAATCAATCAATCACGTTAAACTATTTATGAAGGGATAGCCCATCATGCAAAATATCATGACATCACAGGATACAGACAGCACCACCTAGTGTTTTGTTAATCTGACACAAATTATATATGGGACGGTGATACTAGTACCGTAGTTTAAAAAATGTGTCTTTCTAAATATAAACGGAGGAGGCACAATTGTAAAAATGTTGTCAAAATGTGTAGCCCAAAAAAATAGGATAAGCTACTCCATGATTTGTTGTGATTTTTTTTAGATATTTTTATTTTTTTACAAAGAGTCTAAAAATAGTCAACGACATCCTATAACATATTCAAAGCGGGCAAACATTTCGACATACATAAATAAAAGTGGCCAAATTAAAACTAAAAGGCCAAAGCCTGGTGGTAAATTCCTCCAGTCGAGCCACATTCCTCCTGTGACTTGTGGCGTCGAGGAGGAGCTCGCTTGTTTATTCATTCACGTCACCCGCTCTCTCTCCCGTCCCCTTCCTGCCGCCCTGCTCCACACAACCCGGGGACCCGCCGTGGAAACTGCCTTCTCCCGATATTAAAAAATAATAACCACAATCACGTCGCCACCATAAACCGATTTTGGAATCAGGTGAGTTATGATTTTTGTGTGTTTGTTGTATCGGTGGGGAAGGATTTGAGGGGAATGTGTTACACATAATTTATCCTTGTGTCGTCCTGGTTTCCTAACCGTAACTTATCACATTCCTCCTGACCAGCCCCGTTATTATTATTAATATCCCCCGCTGTGTTGTGGACAACATGGTGCTTGTGTCGGTCAAGCCTCGCCGTATTTCGAACGTTTTAATGCCCGTGTACTAGTAGTGACAACAAATGGCCGATGCATGTAGGTCAGTCGGCAGCAACTATACAGTCAAAATGTCGTCTTTTCTTTTTTACTTCCACATTCTCTCCCTCGCGCCACAAACAGATGGCGTCGCGAGGGGGGATGGAGAGAACGGGAGAGAGACGCATAAAGGAGTGGACCGGGGGCTAGTGTACAGTACAGCAGCAGCAGGCCACACTCGGCCGTGTTGTCTGTCCATTTGCTAAATGTAATAGATCTGCTGCCCCTTCATGCGGATCCTAGATCATGTCTTCGCGTTGTGGCGGCCCGTCTTGGAACAAAGTTTTCCCTGTCAAGTTGTCGGGGCCCTTTTTCTTTTTTCTTTTTAAAGATACAGCGCATGTTCATGTACTGTCTATCTGTAGTATGTCATATGTTATGATGAATTGAAAATGGGGGACCCTGATGTAAACAAGACGAAAGTCTTTCTCTGGTCTGCATCCCCTTAACAATTGTGTGTATTGAGCTGTACTGTACTGTACCCATTCTGCAATATGTTAATAAAGTTTTCAATCAATCAATTCAAGAGAATAATAGGGCTATTAATCATGGCCAGTCGAGTGTGTGCACACTAGTTACAGTGTAATAACCGCCGTTACTATCTGCTATTACGCTTTCTCTGTGGGGGGCGCAGGGCTGTGTGGTCGTGTGAAATCGAGGCTATACGGTTTTTTGGTCACAACCTTGGCGGCCTGGTTCTTTTGACAACGTCGCAGGGGGGAGATGCAGTGTGTGGCTATAAGCTATCTCGTCTTGAGCTGCCTTGTATCAAGGAGAAGACCTCGCGTCACTCGCCTGTCAGATATCATTGATTGGCTGGTGTGTCAGAGGCATCCCCCCCCCTGGGTACCATAATCTATTCTCCATTGCAAAACTGAGGGAATGCTTATTACTGGGTTTAGGTTTTTTTAGTGGGGCCCTTTGTGGCTGTCCAGGCTAGCATAATGGAATTATCTTTTTGAGGCACTATAAAAGCCATTATGGTGTTTCATATTATATTGCCCACTGAAATGTTAAGCGGTTTGCTTCCTCCTCCTGCACAGCATGTAACAACGTCCAGTCCTGTCTTGATCTGAGTCGGACAAGGCCCACCCAGGCAGCTGCATACTGCATACCCTCGAGGGAACCCAATGCCTGTGTGTTGTGATTCTGCTAACTCAATGCCAGTACACCCCAGTAGCTGAAAGACATGCCCCCTCCTGGTGTGGGTGGGGTGGTGATCAGATCTGCACAAGGGTCATTCTGTTGGGAATATTCAGGTGACTTGGCATCATTCACTAAGGTATTACTACATGAGATAAAGTCACCAGGTTCCAAGAGGGAGAAAGCTTGGCTGGGGATATATGCCCAAAGATGTTATTGGCACTTGACAACTGCAGTGGTCCAAGAGCGTGTGTGTGTGTCTCTCTGTGTGTGTTGTGGGGGTTTTCTACTTTGGTAGAATACTGTGAGTTTCTCTCACAGCTTTGATAGTGGTGTAAGAGATACCAACCGTAAATGGCCTCTTTAGAGTATTTCAGTTTGGTCAAATACCAATACATTATTGTTTGACTTATAATCCTAAAATTATAGCCTATATATTATCTAGGGGTTTGGCTACATCACAAAGTTAGATGCAAGAATGCAATTTCACTAGATCAAATAAATCTTTCACATGAGCCTGTATAGAGTCTATTTGAATGATGTTTCTTTTGAATAAAGTAGCATGGCCAAATTTGGCAATATCAAGAAACGAAGTAGCCTAGTCACTTTGGTGCTCTGTTGGTTAGTCGGCCTAATAGGAAATGTGAAATGAAATTTCTTATTACTTATTTACTTACGATTTATTTACTGTTTTTTTATTTACTTTTATTTTTAATTTTTTTGTTTATTAGTTTATTTGTGTATGTGTGTACCTGTGTGTGTGTGTGTGTGTGTGTGTGTGTGTGTGTGTGTATGTCCCAGTGTGTGTAAGCGTGAGTGAGAGATGGGAGAATAGATTGAGTGGGGAGCACAAGGAAAATTGTTCATGAGAGTGACACTGAACATTCTGTAGATCTGTCGATTGAATGTGAAACCTCATGAAAATGAAAAGATTTAAAACACTAATAGGAAATGTAATACTCGCACATGCTCAGCGGAAATGGCATCACCGCCGGTGCACCTGTGATGCACCTATTTCTTGGGTCTGCTGGAGGAGCAGCATTTCTTTGAAGTTTGAAAATGCTATGTTCAAGTTTCTTTACTTGTCATACAAAAATACAGAATACTTTTATATGAAATGCTTTTTCCTGTTTTGATCCTGAGAGTCTGCTAGATAAAAAAAAAATAGAATAAAAAAAAATAGTATAAAATAGAAAGTCAAAAGTATGTAAACAAGTGTAAACAAAAGTGTTCAATATACATATATACATACAATATGTTATTATTACTGCTGCTGCTATCTGTGTGCTACACTGTTGACCAACAGTCCTTTTCCCAGCAGCAGACTCACTGTTTTACCCACCAGGCTGGCCTGCCAGCAGCTGCACAGACCCACCGCAAACCTGGGAAGAAATACAGGCTGTAGTAGGTGAGGGCTATTCCAGTACTGTCCAGGCTCCCCCAGCCCCTTCAAATGCTTCTTCAAATAGTAGGCTCAATTCGTTTCAAATGAGCTTCAAACGCAATCATGGCGCGTTTTCTTGATCTCGCCACCACCAGACACTTCACCGGCCTCGAAATCAAAATGTGAACAAATGACAATGACAAGCTAATGCATCACACACACACACACACACACACACACACACACACACACACACACACACACACACACACACACACACACACACACACACACACACACACACACACACACACACACACATTCAGGATGTAGGCTTATACCTATTCTACCAGTATTTTTGCCCAAGTCGGATAGGAGGTGGTAATATTGCTAGGGTAAAAGGTTCAGCATGGCAGATGGTGGTGTCAGCACATTGCAGTGCTCTGCTATGCTGCGGGCAGGGTTAAAAAAAAGAAAGAAAGAGGATGATGTTTCTAGAAGCACAATAGCCTAATGGTTAGGGCATGTTGGTTGGTTATAGGCACGCTGAATGACCTCTAGAGCATGTTCTCTTTGTATGGACCGTCTATGAGTGTAGGTGTGTGTGTGTGTGTGTGTGTTTTAACGTCAGACTCAGTAGTAATTCGTAGAAAGGCCTACTGGAGAAATGGGACTGCAACATTGATTTGCTCAAATTTGGAATGTGTCTTCTTGTAATTTTAGTTTGTGAATTGGAGCGTTTATTCACCGTAAATGATTGACTGTGTTCTTCTTAAACAATAATGAGCGATTAATTAGCGTTTGTGTTGGGGTTTTATGTTTACTACTTGTGCTTTTCACCGACAGTTCACCGACTCATAATGTGGTCATAATGTAGCTTGTATACTTGCCTCTGTTAACACATTCTATTGAATTATTGATTAGGGAAAAACATATCAACTTCCTCATTGTTGTATTGCACTAAAGATGACTAAGGTGAGGCGGCGGGTTGTGATTTTTAAACAGAAGCAGGTAAACACAGAGCGGTCCACTTTGAGAAGAATCTATAGCTATAATCTATAGTCCTAGTACAAGACACTTCTGGTTCCTAGTGGGAGAGAATCTTCTTCAGACTGTTGATCAGGACCAGAGGAAGTAGACTCTGACTGAGCCCATTCCTACATAGGTTCTGTTCTGGAATCAGGATTGGAGATGGGTGATAATTGGGCAAAATACGATACCGCAATATTTTCTTATTGTTGATGGTATAACGATATTTGACGATGTTTGGTTTATTCTAGTGCAAATTCCGGTGTGGCTTGATATCATTTCGATGTCTTTATTTAAATTTTTTTTTTTTTTTTTAAATTGTCATGATGCGTCTGCAGCAAGGATTTTTTTTTAGATTAATAAAAAAAAAGACATGTATAGGCCTATAGTCTAATTTTAAGATTTGTATCGATGACCGTATAGTCTATACATTTGCATTGATCCATGAATAATACCTAGACTTGAATCGAGTGAAAATGGATGACTGATGAGGAGCCTTTAACACTTTGAGTGCCAACGACGAGATTACTCGTTAGTTCATGCCAACCGTTGAGTGCCAACGAGAGATCATGTTTTTTTTTAATTATCGATTTCCATAAATCTTTCATCAATCTAGCCTCACGTTACCAGTGGGGGTCTGTCTGAACTCGAACAGGGAAAATACCGCCCCCTATCGTCTCTCCGGATGGTACTGCACCCCTTTGAATTGGATTGAATGAAACGCACGGAGAAAAAAAAGTCCTGCTTCCACATTTTACTTGTCAGACAAGTAACTGGAGACGATCCAAGTAATCTCCTACCACCAGAACAGCAGAGAATGTGTGTTTCCAGTACCCAGCGTTGGATCAATAAACGTGATCGATATTTGGAATTGCGATCAGGAATTGGAATAATCTTTTTGGAGAACATCTGATCTGAGGTAAGGAATCTATTTTACTAGTCTTGGGATAATCAGAGCTATTTTCACCTATATATCAGCGTGTGCCATATGTGTATGTGTGTGTCTGTGTGTGTGTGCGATCAGGAAATAAGATAATCGATTTTTCAGCCCACTTCTATAGCGTGCATAAGTACACCTATACTATCGATAATCTAGCGTTTATTTGAAAACTATTCATAAATAGGCCGAAAAATGACGACGTGTTTTGTGTATTCCAGTAAAGGGCGTTTATCACAGAATCTTAAAAAAAAAAAAAAAAAAAAAAATCTTTTTTCAAAATGGTATCAAACGGAAATGAACCGATTAAAAAAAACTATCCGTTTCGACAATGTTGACTGCAAACAAGTCATTGAACAGCGACGGCCATATTAGACACATAGCCATAATTTAAGATATAGTTTATGCGTTTGCAAATATGAGAGCTCTGTCATTGAAGTGGGTGGTGGCACGCACCGGGGTTCCGGGGCACCGGACCCGTGGCACTCAAAGTGTTAAAGGAACACGCCAACATTTTGGGAAATTAGCTTATCGTCTTCTCCAGAGAGAGACAAGAAGATAGATACCAGTTTCCTCTCTGTGCGTTCAGTAGAAAGCTATCTGGCTGCACGTTAGCCTAGCTTAGCACAATGAATGGAAGCGGACAGTGCCGGCTAGCCTAGGCTAACCGGCACTGTCCGCTTCCATTCATTGTAGTGTAGTCGATGCAAAGCTATTAACTTACTTATAGCGAGTCCCGTGGTTGTGCATTTCCTCTCAAATAATTTTTTTTTCTTTCCGCAAAAATGTTGCACACTCACTCATACTCATTTTGTAGGACGCTGGTCAGTTACTTCTAGTAGAGTTGTTCCGATACCGAGAATGAGAATGTACATGAGAATGTAAACAAACACGGCTTCGCCTTAGAAAGTAGCACTGAAATCACTGCGCCCAGAGAGGAGTGGTTAGGCAAAAAATAGTTCCGAGTATATTTGCTTAGAAAACGTAATTGTCTAATTCAAATTTTTTTTATTTCTCCATGTGGTAAATACACAGGTCACAACATGTTTACAGGAACGTTTTGGAGTTGTATTTGGAGTGTATTTCGTGACTGTAGGGCACTGTAGGAAACGTCAGGGTACAAGTCTGACCCACTTCCAGTGATGAAGCTAAGCTACGCTAACGGAGCGGCTGTTCCCTAAGCCTAATGCATGCACAGAGACAAAAAAGTTATGTATCTTCTTGTCTAACTCCAGGGAAGATGTTAAATAAGCTAATTTCCCAAAATGTTGGAGTTACTTGCCTGCCAATACGCAGCGCTCTGAAGCGAATGAAACAAAACGAAAATGGCCCTGTGTGTAACTGCATACCCCTAAGCCGATACCCAAAGCTTAGGTATCGGAATCGGATCGGGAAGGAAAAAATGGTATCGGAACATCTCTAACTTCTAGCAACGCCTTTCTCCGTGTCGCCCTAAATCATCACATCTAACGTCGATATCCACAACACAACATACTGTATCCACACTTCACTTCCAAAATATTTAACAACAGAAGCTGCTAAAAGTGCTCTGTGCAAACCACAGCTTCATTGACTGATTTAGCACCCAAACTACTGAGCGTAATACCTACTGCTGTTATCTGAAATGATTGTTGGAGTTTTGGGGTGACTTATACTTATACTGTGGAACATGGCATATCACAGCGTCAAAGTAGCAGGACAATGTTTCCTACATCAACTAGGTTGATGCTAGCCTTGTTTCGGATCATCAGAGCTCTGTGGAGTGTGGACAGGGCAAATAGCTATTGCAAAGCTAACTGGCTACAAAGGTAGTGTTGTTGGCTGCCTCTCAACACAGTGAAACGGCTTTTTCTTCTCGCTAAATGCTTGCAGGAGGGATCGGCCTGAACAGAACACAAAATACCAGAGGGATTAATGAATGCTTAATGAAAATAACAATATATAGGGATGATATCCTGCTCACATTAGTAGCAACTATCAGCGTTAGCCGTCTCTCCTGTTTGTTGCCCTGCTAACATTAGCTAGCAAGTGCAGCCAGTTAGGTTGTTGGCAGCATGGCCCTTGATGTCCTCTGAAGCCCCGACATTTACTGTGTAGCTGCCTTCATTTGGGACAGATCGCCCTCTTCTTCTTTCACTGATGGCAGTCACAGCCGAGCCTGCTGCCACCGCCTGTCACTCTTCTTCTATTGTCCTTTCACTCTCAGGGACAGTGTGCTGTTTTGCTTGTGTTATTGTAAGTTATTGCCATCTTGTGGTGGTCATTATGTGCATATTAGGTTGTTTATTTTCTACCAGTTGTTTATTTATTTCCCCCTGACTGTACCTCATATATCATATGCTGTTGCCTACTTGTGCCTACTCACATTGACCACACAGACTCACACTGTGGGTGCATGTTGTCTTGATGATGAATAGTTTATTTTCGGTCTTTGTTTACAGATCAATCAAAAACACACTTGTGTGACTTTAAAAAAAAAAGAAAAAAAAGATCACAAATGTACATATTCAAAGTAAGCTCACACACAAAATCCAAACTCAATGACCGAAAAAAGGAATAGGCTGAACTTGAAGCACATGCTTATTTTTGCCTATCCTTTACCATTCTTAAAAACTAAATATACTTTAATATAAGAAAGAAAAACTTAAAATATGCTGCAAGATGTACATTTGTTTTTAGCTTGCTTGATGCCTTGTTATTGGCCTACATTTTGTTTTCAGACTGGACTGTAATTAGGGATAGCTAGCCATATCAGTGCAACTGCAGTAGGCTAATGGTTGGAGCCTACAAAGTGCTAATGTGTGACAGCCAGCCAGCAATAAGTCCCTGTTCAGTTAACTACCAGCAGGGTGCAGAGTGTGAGCCTGGTTCATGCTCTAGTCTTTTCAATGGATTTGTTGCTACATTATTGTGTGTGTGTGTGTGTGTGTTACTGTGTTTGTGTTTATGTTATGTAGACTATGTGTGTAATGTGTGTGCCTATGCTATGATTGTCTTTGTTTCTACTCTCGCTCTCTCTCCCTTTCTCTCCCTCCCTTTCTCCCCCCCCCCCCTCTCTCTCTCTCTCTCTCTCTCTCTCTCTCTCTCTCTCTCTCTCTCTCTCTCTCTCTCTCTCTCTCTCTCTCTCTCTCTCTCTCGATGACTAGGCTTTTGTCATGGCTCTGTGACACACTTGGGCCAGTGTTGCTGGGTGCACTATCACAATGGCCTCACAGGGGGTGACAGTGTGGCTGCCTTTTATGCCATGGGAGAAACTGTGCTTTAATGGCTGCTCCACGCTGTTGGTTGACTGGCTGGCGCCCCTCTTCCTAACCCTAACCCTAGGCAGCGCTGGTGATGCTCAGTGTAGACTACATGCAGGCTGGCAGTGGCAATCATCACTGGCAGACAGGTGATCATTGTAATCAAATAACACATGTTCATGGCATCGGTGTGGATGCTGATCCTCAGGACTATTCTCAGCCTGATCCATGAGTTCTACTGATACTGAAGTGATGGATTTACACTTTTGGGTTCAGGTCACTCACTGGAGAATATTTTTTTGGGGTAGAATTTATCCATGTTTCTTTGCAAATCTACTAATCTACCATCCTTGCTTTGATTTCGCCTAATAAAATACCATAAATACAATTATAATGACACCAATGTATGTATTCTCTCTTTCATCTCATTGAAAATGAGTTCAGTGGAGAAAAATGTATGGGGATCTCCTCAGGGGTGCTGGTTAGTTATCACTGTGTGTGTGTGTGTGTGTGTGTGTGTGTGTGTGTGTGTGTGTGTGTGTGTGTGTGTGTGTGTGTGTGTGTGTGTGTGTGTGTGTGTGTGTGTGTGTGTGTGTGTGTGTGTGTGTGTGTGTGTGTGTGTGTGTGTGTGTGTGTGTGTGTGTGTGTGTGTGTGTGTGTGTGTGTGTGTGTGTGTGTGTGTGTGTGTGTGTGTGTGTGTGTGTGTGTGTGTGTGTGTGTGTGTGTGTGTGTGTGTGTGTGTGTGTGTGTGTGTGTGTGTGTGTGTGTGTGTGTGTGTGTGACATACATACATACATACATACATACATACATACATACATACACATACACATACACACACACATACACACATACATACATACATACATACATACATACATACATACATACATGAAGCTTTGTTGTGAGTGACCGCTGTCTGTCGTGGATAGATCGGGCTGTAATGGAGAGCCTGAAAGGAGATAGGCTTCATGGTGAAGGCAACCACCAGACACAACCCTGATACAACGCAAAGTAACAAACATGGCTAGCAAAAGAAACACTGCGCTGCCATTTTACTTGTATGATTTGTAAGACTTTGAAATAAATAATATCACCATGAAGAGATGGGATTGCTGGTTAAATGGTAAACTATGCCCAATTTAAGAATGTATATATTAGGGCTAACCTTCGAATTTCTTTTTGGAATGCTAACCTTCGAATTTCTTTTTGGAATTCGCAGCTTCGGGGCCGAGATTTGATATTAATTCGAAGCTTCGAGATAAAAAAAAAATTATAAATTGTAATATATATATATACTGTATATATATTTTTTTTTAATGTTGTGGGACTTGTACAGTACTTTGTTCAACTTCGTCAGTGCTGTAAAGTTTAAACCTTTTTAAATCTTAGACAAACAAAACACTTTGCTTTCATGAAATATTGTAAGCCGTCATTTGAGGCTTTATAAAAGCAGCACAATGAACACAAATCTGTCTGTGCCCAGTCCGACCTCATCTTAAATAACAAACAGCATTGCTTGTTGTAGTTAACAAAGAGAGGAAGAGTTGATTTTGCACAAAAAAAAAAAAATCATTTGTCTTTTATTTCTATTTTTTAATAATCACATTTTATTTTCATATTCGAATCCCATGCCCATCAAACGAAGCTTCGAAGTATTTAAGACAGCCCTAGTATATATATTCCTACGGTCTAAGCCCTAAATATTAGCCAACATGAGCAACTCTCCCAAATCCCAAAACTAGTTAAAACCAAAAAACTGCGATGTCATCGGGTAGGCATGGGTGATATGACAATGTTAGCCACGATTGTGTCCCCACTCCCCAATAATCAATTACTCAATGCCCGTTATGAATCTTATGCTACAGCTATAGTCCGTCTCTCTTTCCTCTTCTCTCTTGATTTCATTATGCTTCACCCCATTCCAAAAAGACATTATGCAAGCCTACATTTTGACCCTGTACATAACGTTACCCCATGTAGCCTAACTTAGTGGAGAAAACTTTGGAATGACGACTGCTCTGGTTAGCAAAATAATAAAAATGTTTCTAACGTGACGGTCAACGGTGATGAAGACTGTATGAGGGAAGTTACTAGGTATGTTGGGAAAGAAATGATGTGTATCCAATCCATTAGAACTGTGAATCTTCACTCGCCTCACGATTCGATTATGATTCAGCTGTCCACGATTCGATTCTACGATACATCTCGATGCAGCTCAATAATATATTACATCCTCAATTTTATAATCTATATTACTGCACATGGCTACCTTTTCATCAATTAATACAAGCAGTCAGATAAATTAATTTTTATTTAAATCAGAATGTCAAAATAAATGTCTTTACTAGTGTTGCATGATACACAGATACTAGAAAGGTATCTCGAGTCGATACCCAGCTGTTAAAAACTGTCCAATTCTCCATTTTATTAGTATCAATACTTTTAGAATAGCCTGATACTGTATTTTCTATGAGTTGAGTGGATGCATGACCGGAGCACTATATTGCTTAGTGGGCGTGTCAACAGTGTCAGCTGAACAGTGAACACAGACCAAGGCATAGGAATATTCACAGATATCGCTGAATGTCTTATTTCATAATACAACATTTCTGAATGGACGTTTCTGGATTAAACCAAGTTGTATGCAATGATGAACAGTCTTTCCCAGCAGAATACAAGTTAATTAACATTACACAGGTCGCGCTATGCATGACAGTGTTGTTGCTTTTGATCAATGTTATCAACGTTTTATTGTATATTTGTTATTTATTTCCATTATCTGGCATCGTGATTCGGCCCTTTGCGTTTTATTGTGTATTTGTTATTTCTATTGCCTGACATCACAATTCGCCCCTTTGCTTTTTATTAGCTATTTGTTATTTTACTTATCTTGCTTATTGTCACGACCAGGGCTTGACATTAACACCCGCCAAATGCGGGTAGAATTCGGCAGTGGCGTGTGTAACTCTGTCACTCTTACCTATACCAGCCACTTTGGCAGGTGACCTTTTGGTAGCATTTTCTATGAAAAAAAAGCATTGTAGTTTACAAAAGGCAAGTGGAATTTGCTTAAATTATACATAAATCAGTTTTCATATAAATCAATCTTCACTATGACTCTAAAACGAAAACGGTGACGATGCACGGTCTACGGAGACGCAGAAATAACAGCTACCAAATCCATTCCGGGACAACGGGACGCAGTGTGCGCTCCGTAATAGTCAGACTCGCGCTGCACGCGTACAGTATAAAAACAAACTGGATA
Organism: Notolepis coatsorum; assembly: GCF_963971535.1. NCBI lineage: Eukaryota > Metazoa > Chordata > Actinopteri > Aulopiformes > Paralepididae > Notolepis > Notolepis coatsorum. The sequence goes on along the minus strand of NC_140166.1, from coordinate 72,466,816 downwards.
TTTGGTGTGTGTGTGCGCGCCTGTGCTGATAATGTTGATATTTAAACTTTTCGGCTGGTGAAAAATGCTGAGTGGCTACTGGCTAGTGACTTTGGAAAACCATTAGCTACAGTGGCTGGTGAGCCAAATGTCAAGCCCTCTTACTTTACTTAGGCCCATCGCTCCCAATGGAGCATAGGCCATCTACGACTTTTCTCCATCCAACACGGCTTTGGGCTGTCCTTTCTGCCTTCCCCCAGGTAGTTCCTCGTCTCTTGAGCTCCGCCTCAGTGTCCCGCCTCCAGGTGTTCTTAGGCCGCCCTCTCTTCCGCTTCCCCTGGGTATTCCAAGTCAGGGCCTGTCGTGTAGTACTGGTAGCCGGTTTCCTCAAAGTGTGGCCTATCCATCTCCACTTTCGTCTCAGGATCTGCTTCTCCACTGGTTCCTGTCTTCCTTTCAGCCATAGTTCCTCATTCTTGATTTTGTTTGGCCACCGGATTCCAAAGATGCGTTTCAGACAGCTGTTTATAAAGGTCTGTATCTTCTGCAATGTTCTATTCGTCATTCTCCAAGTCTCTGAACCGTAGAGAAGGACGGATTTTACATTTGAATTGAAGAGCTGCACTTTGTTGTCATGGCGATGGGACATGATTCGTGGGATATGAATGGTTGTCTGAAAAGAATACTACACCGGCGCCTTTCAGAAAAGTTCAGGGGTTTTCAATTAGAAATGCTCTGAGTGGGGCGGTCAGGTGGCGTAACGGAGATTGCGTTCGTCACCAACCCCGGAGCGGCTGGATTCGCCTGTTCGAATCCAGCTCACAGCTCCGGGGTTGTCACCAGCTTGGCTGGCCGTTCACACTAATACAATTGGCAGTATTAGAGGGTGGGAGAAGCTGGCGGGGTGGGTCCGGGTCGTTGTAAACAGCGACTCCTACAGTTCGGTCGGGGCGCCTGCTAAGCGCGGATAGGATCTAAGTGGGATAGTGTGATCCTTCCACACGTTACACCCTCTCAGTGAGAATCCGCGCTGCCAGGTGAAAATAAGCGGTTGATTGGCTGGACGTGTGTCGGAGGAAGCACGTGGTAGCCTCCACTCTACCAGACCGACTGTGGGGGGTAAGTGCGCAGCGACCAGGAAGGGGATTGGGAATTGGCATAACGACTAACATTGGGATGGGAGAAAATCGGAGGAAAAAGGAGGGGGAAAAAGATAATAATAAAAAATAAAAAAAATGCTCTGAGTGGCCGCACAAAAAACTTTCTGAAAAAAGAAGTTGGATGCAGCGCTTTTCGTCTAGGCTGCCGCATGTACTCACTCCTCATTGAGACAAATTTAAAAAGGACGCTGCCACCCAAAAAGAAAAAAGAAAACCTATATGGACACTAGACACAAGCCCTAACGTTAAAGATCAAAGTAAGCGTTCTACAGATATTAAGCGTAATTTTGTAAAATGTCCGGTGTCGTGGGAAATTCCACATCACCGCAGCAACCCTACCATACAGTTGAAAAAGCCAGTTTCAAGGAAATGGTATACACTGAATTTTCAATATGATGGATGTTATTTTAGATGGGAAATCGGGGATAGTTATATCTGCATTGAACACTGCCCACTTTATCAATTCTGATTGGAAGCTGGAATCAAATAGCTTGAATCCTTCCGGTCAGAATCAAAATAAAAGCTGCAACATATGTGTCTTTTCAGCTTTTATTTATTATTATTATTATTATTATTATTATTATTATTATTATTATTATTATTATTATTATTATTATTATTATTATTATTATTATTATTATTATTATTATTATTATTATTATTATTATTATTATTATTTATTATTATTATTATTATTATTATTATTATCTTTTAAATTAATTTTAAATGATTTATTTAAAGCAATATCGCCAGTACTGGGAATTTCAATATCGTCCAAACCTACCTATCATCAAGTATAAAGTCTGAAGCTGCTCCATAGACAATTCATTGGGAAAGTTGGTAAAGATGACACTTGAGAGTTCTCAGGTGATTGTTCTGAGTTGGATGTAGCCTAATCTTTATTAGTAAATGATGTTCAAAACTGCAAGGCGGGTTGCTAATGCTATGCAACATATTTCACACTAACAACTAGCTGGCATTCTTTTTTGCATAGTCTGACAGATATGCCGACTATTTACCAAGGCCCAACGCTGTTACAACCTAGGACCATCATTATACAGCTTTGATATTTTTTCAGGCGACAATATACCCATTTAGTTTCCAAATATGTGGTAAGTCCATCTAAATAATGCCTGTTTGGAAATTTGCTCCAACGTTTTCAGAGATTGAGTGGCTGCGACAGGACTGGGGTTGACGCTTGCCCAGTTTAACCGATTGTCCTGCTATATTTATTTTTCTGTAATTGATCAGTCTTCCCAGTTAGTAGCTAGATTAATACATTTAGTGGAAGTGGCAATAATCAAATAATCTGGATAAAATCATCCGTCTGAGTCAAATGACGCTAATGGTCATTTTGAGCCTCTCCTGGTCCATATATGGGCATAATGTGTGCGTGCCGTGACGTGAGGGCTTCCCCTTTCTTGCCACCAAGAGGATTCCTCCTTTTTAACTGGGCATGCATGTGTCAGCCCCAGTCTCCTAGAGCCATATGAAATCCGTTTTATTTTTTTCCAAATTCCATTTTATTTTTTTCCAAATTCAGTTTTTTCCGTTTTAATATTTCAGAATTCTGTATTTTGCTTTGTACGCTCATTTTATCATCAGAAATAGTGTCTAATAAGTGGGAATGAATAAATGTCCACAATTTAATAAGATATAACAGTCCATTTAATAGGGCCGTCTTAAATACTTTGAAGCTTCGAAGCTTCGTTCGATGGGCATGGGATTCGAATATGAAAATAAAATTTGATTATTTAAAAAAAAAAAAAATTATATATATTTTTGCTAAATCAACTCTGCCTCTCTTTGTTAACTACAACAAGCAATGCTGTTTGTTATTTAAGATGAGGTCGGACTCGGCACTGACAGATTTGTGTTCATTGTGCTGCTTTTATAAAGCCTCAAATGACGGCTTACAATATTTCATGAAAGCAAAGTGTTTTGTTTGTCTAAGATTTTAAAAGGTTTAAACTTTACAGCACTGACAAAGTTGAACAAAGTGCTGTACAAGTCCCACAACATAAAAAAAAAAGTAAAAAAAAAAAAAAAAAGAAAATTATTTTTTTATAGTGGATTCCATTTTTATTGCTCAATTCCGCGATTCCGTCCGCGATTCCGTGATCGCGGATTCCATATGGCTCTACAGTCTCCTCTGTAGACCCGACGGTCTCCTTTAACGAGGCTAATGTTTCCCTTCCTCAGACGCGCAGTGTTACTGACTTGTGAAAAGGAATTTGAATCATAGCTGTGGATATATGCTTGATACGACATATGAGCTACCTGTTTTATAATTTATTAAAATATCTATACCTTTTCCTATTGGTTCCTGATTTTTATGTTGGCTTGTCCCGTTCCTGATGTCATGACTCATGTTCCTACTCCCTATACAAGCCTATATGGTAACTTAAACTAGTTCTGTGTAATAAAGGAAAAGTTGAGCGAAAATGAGAGGAAACTTTCATTATGCTCGTACATAGTTAATTATGAACTAATTGGACTATTTTGTCCAAATGTCCAAAACATCAGCATAAAGTATTGTCATAGGTGTACAATCAGAACATCTAGAAGGATTTTTTTCATAATTTCATAAAATATTTAGTCCACAGTACATACAATTGTACTGTAAGGAAATTACTTAATCAATGTACCATTTCCACAAGAATAGCCTATATTATGGAGAAATGATAGTAAATGCAATTCTATCTCAAATAAAAATGTTGATCCCATTCTGAATTCCTATGTCATCGATATATTGTAGTCAATGGAGACATTTCTAAATATTCCAAATATTTAGAAAAACATGCATGGAAATGGACCAAACTTTGCGAATAGGTCCATTACGCCGGCTGAAAATGATGGTACAAGCTACATGTCTGTAATTTTGTTGGATTGTCTGCCCAAATGAGAGACAACTCTCTCTCATTTTTGCAAAAACTTTGCAAACTAAAACATTTCCGGATAATGCTGCCTTTAAATGGGGTCGTGTTTACCATGTTCACAAGAATAGTCCATTTCTTCCCGATGGAAGCTTTCTCTCATATCACATGCAGGTAACCTACATGCCAGATCCCTGGTTGGCTGGCTATCCTTACAAAGTCTGACATATATGCTGTATGTTTGCTCTGTAAAGGTGCTAAAGTCAATATTTAATGTGACAGAGTCATGCAGAGTGTAGGGCCTGACCCATACAGGGTTCTTACCAGTAGGGCTGATGTTGACAACTGGAGAGGAAAAACTAGCAATATCTGATAGTGATAAAGATTTTTTCTTTGATGGTTATGTGAAAGATTCACCTCTCCTAAGAAATGATCCCTCAGATTTGTCTACCAAATGAACACAAAGGGCTCATTGAAACTAAAGCTATATTTGACTGCTGAAATGGGTCGTTAGACTCAGTCGTTACCTAACATTTCAAAACACACTTGTAGAAAGAGTTGTATATTAGCGTACTAGTAGGCTAAGATATAAAGTTGGTATTTTTTCTGGTATAGGCCTGGGTATGTATGGTATGAATAGGTATGTAGCGGTATGAGATTTTGATTATTTGATTATAAATACTATAAATATTTGATTTGATTATAGTAATTAACACGGTTTCATGGTATTGCGGTTATTATCCGGTAATTTATTTTGCAACATTATGGAGGGACTTTCTTTTGCCTAGTTTTAGGTTTAGGCTAAGAGTGAATTGGAAATAGTCTATAGCTGAGCTCAGATATTTTTTTATCATAATAGTGAAACTAGTTGATTGTGCTGCTGATATCCCTAAATGGGACATGAATGAAATCAGGCGCCAAGTATCGATATTTAATTATAAAAAAAAATTGTATAAGGAAGTTGCATTGTTCATTTCAATACCTGTAATAGTACAGTAGTCCACACACACACACACACACACACACACACACACACACACACACACACACACACACACACACACACACACACACACACACACACACACACACACACATGTGCATTCAGTTAAGTTGGAATATGACTGTAATACAAACAGTTCAGTTTGTCAGGTACATGCAACACAGATTACAGTGTTTACATCTGTCTGCTTGAGAAAATACCATGTTCTGCAATAATGATTGAAGTGAGATGAACAGACTGAACTTTATTTTATTAGATAAAACATGTTGACAAAGTTTTACTTTGCAGTTGAAAAAAGGTAATAAATGAAATTTGATACAAAAAAAAAAGATTCACAATACTAAGCGTATCGCGATATATTTAGTATCGCGATACTATCGTGACGCAAGTATCGTGCTAGTATCGTCTAACGTTTACATTGGTTTACGTTACTTATAGATTTGTTCTGAGAACAAAGTTTACTGATCCAGTGACATCATTATAATTTAATGAAACTAGACTTTACACATGACAAAACATAAAAACTAGGCTATACACATAACAAAACATAAAAACTAGGCTATACACATGACAAAACATTAAAAACAAGGCTATACACATGACAAAACATAGTAAAAACCAGGCTATACACATTACAAAACATCATAAAAACCAGGCTATACACATGACAAAACATAAAAACCGGACTCCGCGGAAGTCCGTGCGTACTCAAAGCGGACTCCGGACTCCTAGGCTTGGGCGGTATAATTTTTCTCATACCTTCATACCTTTCTGACATCACACCCCGGTATATGGTATATGCCGGTATGACTTTCATCAGCGGGGGGGGGGGGGGGGGGGGGGGGGGGTGGAGGAGGAGCGGAGCTAAGTTAACAATATACTCATTATCATCATACATAAAGATTTTTCCGGGAGTAAATACTTGATATCTTAGTCATAACCATAGTTGCAAGACGTTATAATGAAAGGGTCTCGTTATCTTGCATTGTTTCTACATAAGCAAGCACACGTTCATTTACATCCACAACATAACTGTGCTGTGGTATCTTAACTCATTGACCGCCACGCTTAAGTGCGCCAGAGGGCGCTAGAACGCCACCTCTTTAATCAATGGGAGGAGTGGGAGATTTGTGAGTGCTTAAAATATATCTTAAATTATGGCTACTCGTCGATTATCAGTGAGTTGCTTGCAGTCAACATGTACAAACTCGTTGTTATGATCGTTATTTCCGGGAGCCAGCTGGACCCTGTCTGATATTGCAATGCCTCAATACCGCCTCCTGGTGGATTTCGGGCGAGTTACACTCCACTCTAAACCGGAAGTGGCGCTCGGTGCATCTGGGGAAAAGCTCCGCCAGAGATATGTTGTTACGTGGACGATGGATCAATATACACACCTCGAGTGCATTGGATCGCTTTCGAGACGCAATAATCAATATGCTTTCGGCGTTTATTGCGTCATACGAACGGAAAATGGATCTAGCAGATCGACGTCAAATAATTGGATTTTTTTTTCTCCAGACGCATCGGCCAGAGGTAAGAGGAATCTAACGGTATTTCCAGCTCGATTGTGCATTTATTTCATTGCAATCTGTCCGATCAACGTATGGTGTCTTACTAAAGAAAGCCGTTAGTGACAATCAAGGAATCATAAACGACCCCCCCCCCCCTTTCCTTCACGCATGATGGAGCATAATGTATAGCGATCATATGCATTTGAAATTTTTAACATAGCGTGTATAGGGACGAAACGCCAATCGATAATGTATAATACGTGTCGGGGCCTGTAACGCGCGTTCTAGGAATTACTGCTATACAGTCTAAAAACATACTTCGACGGTACTAACACGACAATGTATGAATGGAAAAATATAACGTTCCCACATCCGGAACGATAGATACCCGATGTTGAATGGGCCATAGTAATGTCGATATAGCTATATTATTTAAAAAGTTATAGCCCTGCAATGAAGGTGAGCCACTCCATAGGCTTACAGCGCTGGCAGAGGGTGGTAAAGATGGGCATACTGCATGGCAGCCATCCAATGTGTTAATAAACGGACGGCCACCGGTCCATAACCGCATTCTATAGAAGAAGGGCTAGATCCACAAAGAATGGATTGCACGGTGCTAGTTGCACCCTACTTACAATTCATTATAAATTGAAAACGGGGGACCTTGGTGTAAACAAGACGAAAGTATTTCTCTGGTCTGCACACCTTAACAATTGTGTGTATTGAGCCTTACTGTATTCTACCCATTCTACAATCTGTTAATAAAAGTTTCAATCAAATTTAGATTAACACACATGCGAGATGGGCGACCCACAGGAACACGCGTGTGACGTCATCTTGGTCAGCTCAGCTCTGCTGCTGAGCTCTGACTGAGAGAGGGAAAGACTGACTGCCTTGCCCTCTGCTGGCGCATGCTGTGCACTACAATCAACTCTGTGTCAGTGTAATAGAAAGAAACGCATCTGTGATTTGGCACACAGTCTGTGACGTCACAGTATTGAAAATCATACCGGCGGGATTTCGAAATACCCTGGTATACCGTAATACAGCTCACTTGGTGTCACACAAAAGGCTGCTCGCCATTTTGGTTGACATCGACCTGCATTTAATGTGACACCGATCTGCATTTTACTCTGAACACTCACTCCATGCCAAGAGAGAGTAGGGCAGGATTCATGGTTAAATGGGTAGGATTGGTCCGGTAAAATGTTGGCAGGTAGATGACGCAACATCTTGTTTTACTATTGCTAATCGTCATCCATTCCATTTGGACCATGTCTTTTTTCATCATCTGAAGAAACTTGAGAAGTTGAAATGGCTTTTCCAAATGAAGTGTGTAAAACTGCCAGTTTTATTTCGAAATCTTGAAAACGGAGATAACCTAGACTCTTTATTCTGACATCGGATGACGACGCCATGACAGAAGTGTAAACAGTGTGAAAAATGTTTGGTAAATGTAGTAAACTGGCGCGAGACATGTAGGAAATTGGTATACGCTGGACTATGAAAGCTCAAACGACTGCGGACATGCCGCGGGGAGTCCGGTCCGCGTACGTTCCGCCCGACTATATGGGGGCCTTTATGCATCATCACCAAGCCGTTTCTCCACTGGCTCTTACATGTGCGCACTAAGCAATGTAAGAAATAAATAAAACCAACAATAAATAATATCATAGAGAACAAGATGGTATATGGAATATTAATACAGTCTTCCACTATAGTTAGCTATTTAATTATTTTCTGACATGGTTCGTGGAGTCATGACTATAAATGTAAAATGTACTTGTTAATGATGATGTCGTATTTATTATTATTATAATTATTTAATTCCGAGGATGTCTGTAGAATCGAAGTGAACACAATCCCCAACGATTTCCCCCAAATGAAGCTGTAAAAAACTTGGGTGCACACCAATACATCCAGATATAGTCGTATTTATTATCATTATAATTATTTAATTCCGAGGATGTCTGTAGAATCGAACACATTAAAAACCAGTCTGTCCGACTGCCTTTTCAAGTTTGTAAATCATGTTCGTAGCTACGAACAAATGTACAAAAAGAAGCCTTTCAAGAATGCCAAAAAAGTTAGTAAATCGAGTTACGAAGAAATTGGTTGGTAACTTTCTCATAAGTCCGTTCGAGAATGAGGTTTTTACAAACGAGAATTGTTTGTAAACACTGAAGTAAATCTTACAATGGCAGGTATATTTTCTTTTTAAATCTAACTCTTCAAGAATGGATATCAATGTATGCAATTCTCAGTTTGACAGGAAAATCACAGGTCGAGCCTTTAAAGCAACCAGTTCATGATGAGGCAATTTTTAACAGGCTGTCAGTTTCGCATCACCCAGAGGAGGAAATTCCAGAAACAAACCATGTTGGTGAGTGACGTGTCCGATTATCACATGTCCTCCTCACAACAGAACGATAGGATTAAGGTTGAAAATCGGTGAAGTGCCCCTTTAAAGCTACAATGTGTACTTATATATATATATTAGGGCTGGCCTGACCCCTATTAGTCGAATAGTCGACTAATCGATCGAAAGGAGCCGTAGTCGACTGCCAACCTCTTAGTCGAATGCAAACAAATATATATATATATATATATATATATATATATATATATATATATATATATATATATATATATATATATATATATTAAGGCTGTCAAATATATCGCGTTAATATCGCGTTAACTCCCGATTCTATTAATGCCACTAATTTTTTTAACTCAAGATTAACTAAAAATTTTTTTTTTTTTTTTTTACTAGACTTCACTCAGGTGTATTATTGATGCTCTCATTGATACTATGTTTGTTTCTGAAGTGTGTGTGTGTGTGTGTGTGTGTGTGTGTGTGTGTGTGTGTGTGTGTGTGTGTGTGTGTGTGTGTGTGTGTGTGTGTGTGTGTGTGTGTGTGTGTGTGTGTGTGTGTGTGTGTGTGTAAGATATAGAGAGAGAGGGGGGTGAGAGAGATGAGGAAGGGGCAAAAGAGAAAAAGAGCTGGGAGAGTGTGTGTGTGAGGGAGAGAGGGGGGTGTGTGATTAATCAGCCCTTGTGTGTGTGAATGTAACAAGTTCCTAACGTTTTCTTTCCCCTATTATTTCATGCACACTTTATTCATTGTTTTAAATTATTATTTTCTTTTAAGTTATTTTGTGCATCACTCTGTTTTGAATTTGATGCAAATTTGCAATGCATGAGGGTCATCCTTTTGTGTTAAATGGCTGCACAAAGCAAGCATTTGTTGACTCGCATGTTGATAAGAGTATTAAAACTTGGAACTTGAAAAAGATCTGTTTAAGGTAAAAAAAAAAAAAAAAAAAAAAAAATGCGATTAATTTGCGATTAATCGCGAGTTAACTATGGACAATCATGCGATTAATCGAGTTAAATATTTTAATCGTTTGACAGCACTAATATATATATATATATATATATATATATATATATATATATATATATATATATATATATATATATATATATATATATATTATTATATATATTATTATTATTATTATTATTATAATTATTTTTTTATCATTCTTTCCAAAAGAAAAGAGGCCTAGAAGCGTGGCTAACGCTAATGGCACGCATACCAGAGGCTAACTGCCTAATAAAACACAGAGACACTGAAAGAGGATTTCACCCATCTAATGAACACACTAGACTAGACAAATATCAAGATGTATCCATCAGTGGACCAATTGCATGCTTTTGCAGAGGACAAGAAGCCTTCCGTCGACTCCTTCAGACATTAAGCACCCCCATAGCCCAAATGGAATGATACAAAAATTAATAATAATAATTTAATTAAAAAAAGAAAATTTCAATTTATTTTTTCATATTCGACTATCGGCTAATTTCGGCCTATCAAAGTCGACTATCCAAATCCTTAGTCGGGGACAGCCCTAATATATATATATATATATTAGTGGTGGGACTCTATACAAAATTTTAATCGAATTAATTCGAGACTTTATAGTTAATTAATCTAAATTAATTAATTAAAAGCTAAATTTTTCAATTCAAATGAATTTTGGTATACGAGTGAATCAATGAATATACATTATACATACGTTTAAGCAGCAAAATCCTGTATTAGCTACTACACAGACCAACAGATCAATGCAATTTTTAACAAAGTGCAGCAATTTTAGGAATAATATATATATAGCACAAAGGCCCTTTTGTAAACTCAAGCACTTTCGAGGTAAAAGTAAAATGCAGGGGGAGCTCCAGTAGCTCCCCACGTACCGCGAGTGCTATTTCAGCGCCGTGGACAACCGTGCTCGTCACGGATCTGGGGCTGAGCGCGTTCGAATCCCGGACGGCAGCCGTGCCTTTCCCAGAGTGTCTTCCCCCCCATCTGAACCCTTTCAGCCTGCTTCTGTCGGTCGAACTTGACCAAGTATAAATGCGATGAAAAAAGCGATAAACGCTATAAGAACCAGCTGACTGGTCAAAGTTAAAAAAAAAAAAAAAAAAGTAAAATGCAGTACTTTCAAGTACATTCCAGAACAGTTGACCATTGGAAAAAAATAAACCCTTGATTGATCTCAATTTCTCTTCTTTTTTTTCTATGAACAAACCAGACTAAGAAAAAAAGTTATTTGCGATTTATTATACTTTATACTTATAGCACATGCATGAGTCTGGTCTCTTTTGAAAGGTAACATTCTTACACAATAAAGAAAAACCATCATGCGATTAAATGCATCAATTCTTTTTACTTTTAATTAGGGATGTTCGATATTGGCTTTTTTACCTATACCGATATTGTCCAACTCTTAATTTCCGATACCGATATCAACCGATACCGATATATGCAGGGCCCCCCCCCCCCCCCCCCCCCAAAAAATGGAATAATTTCAGGTAATTAACATTACATATCTCTTGTCGTGGAATTAACACAACATTATGCATACTTTTGACAATAAATAAAATCAGAATTTGTTCTTACTTGCTTGCCTGGGTAAATAAAGGTTAAATAAATGTAAAAAAATAAAATAATATATTTTTTAATTTTTTTTATTTTGAAAACCGATACCAATAATTTCCGATATCACATTTTAATGCCAATATCGGCTGATAATATCGGTAGGCCGATAATATCTGACATCCCTACTTTTTATTCTTTCTGTAGTTCATTAATCGAAATTAATGCGATAAAGTCCCAGCCCTAATATATACTATATATTATTATTATTTTTTGCTTCAAGACATTGACACAGTAACGTCATATTAAATTAATGCCCCTGATTTTCCATACATTTTAAAGGTCAACATGGCACCAGTTTTAGAAAATTTTACACTAAAACAGACAGTAAATTTACACACCAACATATGGACAGTTCACACACGAAATGCAGCAGGTATTTTGCTAATCAGAAGACGATTTATTGTTGATTGATACACAGCTGGTAGCAACAAGGCACTTGAACTTTATAACACGCACTACGCACAGGATCGTATAACAGATGCAGAATTAACAGATTAAACAGATTAAACCGGAATACATGAATAATCATAGGCTTCTAACAGTCACTTTGGACCGCCCGCGAGGTCCACCCGTATAGGGATTTATTAGGGATGCACCGAATGGGAAATTCTTGGCCGAAACCGATACCGAAAATAGGAAACAGTTGGCCGAAAACCGAATGCTGAAAGGCCGAAAATGACTAATATAAATATATATATAATGTATTTTTTATTAATTTTTTTAGCTACCTGATTATGGCAAAAGACATGATTATGGCTAAACTTAAATAATATTAATAATCACTATTATGGGCCCATAAAACATTTATTCAGCACTTTTGAATGCATACATTAATTCCAGACTGACTGCTGAAAGATTGTACAATTTAAACATTTTCTCTTTGCATACAACAAAATGTGCATTAAAGTCAAGTGCATTTTCTTTTTTCTGTAGGATAACTACAACAAAGTGCATTCAGAACAAAGCCAAGGTGCTTTAAAACTGCATAAAGATCTGCATAAAGACACACACGAGAGGGAGAATAGCTTATAGCAGACTTAATGATGTTACTGTAGTGGCTACTGTCATAATTCATTATCATGTATGTTGTGTATGTCATAAATGTCACTATGAATTGAAAATGGAGGACCCTGATGTAAACAAGACAAACGTCTTTCTCTGGTCTGCATTCCCTTAACAATTGTGTGTATTGAGCCGTACTGTATTGTACCCATTCTGCAATCTGTTAAATAAAGTTTTCATTAATTCATTCACCTCCCTTGGGTATTTTATGGCCACTTCCGTCCGCGCCTCACTCCAGCGTACTTGACTTACTCACAGGTTTTTTCTAGTTCAGTACTGTCAAGTCTAGGCACATAGCGAATTAATGAATGAATGAAAACTTTATTTAACAGATTGCAGAATGAGTACAATACAGTACGGCTCAATACACACAATTGTTAACACATTCGTTACCAAGTAAACAAATCACGGTGCTACTCTCGTTGGCTCTCAGAATGGTAGCCAGAAGCCTGCAGCATCTAGTGCTACTATCGTTAGCTCTCAGAATGGTAGCCAGTTAGCCTGCAGCACCGTAGTACTAATAACGTTAGTATTGTGTATTCAAAAACGCACCGGACTGCGACGTAACGTTTTACCGTTTATTTGCTTGCTCCACAACAACACACACATCAACTCTCGTTACCACAACGCTTTACGGTATTTTCACAGCACTGTCGCAACATTACCGTAAAACGTGAACACCGTTGTGATCCACTCGCTCCACTAGTGAGGACTGGTCTCGCCCTCTGCTGGCGCGTGTGTGCACTACAACCAACGTAATTATACTGAAACGCATCTGTGATTTTGACGGTATTGATTTTCAATACCGTCGGGATTTCTAAATACCCTGATATACCGCAATACGTCATACCGCCCAATAGGGCTGGGCGATAAAACGATAACGATAACTATCGCGATAAATTATTTCCTCGAAATAAACGTGGTCGCAAAGTTTCGATATATCGATTTTCCAAGCTTGGCTCCGTTCAGCCTCGGCTCAGCACACTTACTAACAACAACCAACGTTACGTGATGACGTGCTTACGCACAACAGCTAACAACCAATCAGTGAAGGAGATGGCCGAGAGCGAAGTAGACCCGGAAGGAGGTAGGACTCACTCAACAACAAGGCTTGCTAGGCTAATTAGCTTGCACAGCGATGTTTTATATATTTACGTGCCGAGTATGTGTGTGGCGTGAATTCTGAGGCCACGTTTATAGTAGTGGGGGTATACAGTGGACGTTGTTTCAATATATTGTGGCGGAAGAGAGTATTTTAGTGTCATATTTAGCACATTGTCATGGAATACACCGCTTAAATACAACAGGCTGGCTAGGATAACTAGCTTGCACGGCACTGTTTTATATATTTACGTGCCGAGTATGTGTGTGTTTTGAATTCTGAGGCCATGTTTATAGTAGTGTGGGGTATACAGTTCGTTTCAATATATTGTGGCGGAAGAGAGTATTTTAGTGTCATATTTATTGTCATGAGATACTCTGCTTGTCGGCTAACTGCTAACGTGCGCGGACTGATGACGACATCAACTCGACTTGAGACATTCGCAGCAGCATAAGAAGTTAATTAAACTTGACAGACATTATATCGACGATAATTATCGATATCGAATTATATGAAAATAATTTTATAATTTTATCGCGATAACGTTTTTGGTCATATCGCCCAGCCCTACCGCCCAAGCCTAGATGCTATATTCCTTTACTGCACACTGAATTCAGCTCCCAAAACGTATTCCATGCTACATGCTACACGCATAGATTCACCCTAACAGGAAAGTCCATTCGAGATCCAAAAAAATAAAACACCGTTCTGCCACAGGGAACACTGCATTATCGAGACAGCGCCCCTACGAGGATCTGGCCGGTAATGCACTTTTCCGAATTCCAAGAGTAGGGTAAATCTGCAGTGCCGCTCGGTGACATTGAGTAGGTTATTAAAATGGAATAAAAGCCAAAACAACCTTGCCACGGACATGTCCGTGGTTGGCCCTCAACCGTTGGATCCGAAACACGGACATGTCCGTGCTTGGCCGGGAATGTGTTAAGGGGATGCAGACCAGAGAAAGACGTTTGTCTTGTTTACATCAGGGTCCCTCATTTTCAATTCATAGTGAACATTGCTCTGGTTGAGTAGTAGTACCTACTTACTGGTCACGGGCGGCTTCAATAACGAATGATAATACATTTTGTGAATACATTTGTTGAAACAACTTTGTTGGGCGACGGCTGCGCTCTAACGTTACATAGCTTAATTAACGTGCATGACATACCTGTGTAACGTTAAGCAGCTTGTGTTCAGCTGGGAAAGCATCACTGCATACACTTTGTTAATCCAAACGGAAACGTATTATGAAACCAGTATGAGACGATGTGCTTATTTATCGTTTCAATTCGAAAAGTTGATCTTGTTTAGCCCGTCATTCAGTGAATACGGATTTCAGGGTGATGATCAGAGCCAATCAGAGACAGATTGGGGCTGGTCTTTGCAGAATGCACGTGTTAGAGCCAATCAAAGGCAGAGATTTTTATTTTAATTTTTTTTAACGCACATGGGGGGGGGGGGGGGGAAGACACACACACATACACACAGACAGACAGACCTGCTGGGAGCTGTAAAGGCTTTTCACTGAGTTGTTGTTAGTTGCAACAACATTGACCTCGTTAGCTGCTGGTGCTGAGCCTCTGATGTTCTCTCCTCCCAGTTGCTGGAGTGACAGGTGTCTGTGTCCACTGGCGGGACTCTGAGTTGACATTGGTCCTCATTCTCGAACATGTTCGTAAGTACCTTTGTAAATATCCTTGTAAAAAGTTTGTACTAACAAATTTACTAAAATCCTCCTCCGGATTCCTGAACAAGTTAAACGGTCTCCGTAAGTGGCCAAAATCATCGCAGCTGGGTTCCCATGAATAAAAAACGTCACTCATTCTTAGACAGGAAGCACGTTCTCGTACACCTGAATTTGCATACAGACACGCCCCGCCAAGTCCAAGTGAAGGAGGCGTGTGCAAAACACCCATTCAACAGATTGCGACTGATCTCAAAATGAGATTAGATTAAAATGTATTGTCATTATACAGCACAAGTACAATAAAAATAAACTGGGTATAAAATATATAAATACTTCTGAGTAATTGTGCGTTTTTTTTGGGCCAGGATGGCCGCAAGCGCTTCCATCACCACCGCTGTCCACTCCTGGCTGTTAGCGACCCTCTCCTGGCTGTTAGCGACCCTCTTCTGCCTGTCCAGCATCGCCTGGACCAACATGGTCTAATCAAATTGGCTAATTTGAATCTAATCAAATGTTCTGCCCGCCGTCCACCAGCGCTTATCTGGTACATCCGTGCGATTGGGTTTAGTTCTTATTTATTTATTTTCTGACATGGTTCGTTGAGTCATGACTATATATGTAAAACGTGATTGTTAATGATACAAATATTGTCGTATTTATTATCATTATAATTATTTAATTATTACGGATGTCTGTAGAATCTAAGTGACACAATCCCCAAGGACTTCTCCCAAAGACAGCTTTTGAAAACACAGCGCACACCGGTCTGTCCGACTTACGACTTATTACAATATACAAAGCCGTTCGAGAATGCCGAATAAGTTCGTAAATCGAGTTACGAAGGAATTCCTTGGTAACTTTCACGTATGTCTGTTCGAGAATGAGGACCATTGCTTTTTGTTGTTTGGCTTTGGGACCATTAACAGGTTCAGCGCCAGAGGTCGTTATGGGCGTATGGCCGTTGTGTGCCAGCGCTCTGTTCAATGGGGATAAATGCCGGTGTTTGCAGTGCTAAAACTATATTAAATATTATAGCTATGGATCTAATAACATAGTCGATTGTCAGTGAGTTTCTTCCAGTCAACATGCAAAAAACAGATACTTTTTTCATCCATACATTTCCGTTTTATACCGTGGTAAATATATGAGTATAGTTTTAGAGTGATTCTGTGTAATCCAGGGAAACGACGCCAAACAGCGTTTACTGCATTTCATTATAAATCCTGCCATTTCTCGCCTGGATCAATAATCAATCTGAAATCAACGCTAGATTATCGGTATTATGTTTCATCATGCATGCAAGAAAGGGTGGGGGCGGGAGGTCGTTTTTCTATGCTTTGATCGTCACCAACGGGACACGGCCCACACACACCGCAGACACACGCTCCGATTGCGGGGAAAAAATTATCGGATCAACGCAAGATTGACTGCAAAAAGAATAATCCAATTATCTGATCGCCATTCCAAATACTGATCGCGATCGTGTGTCC
Source organism: Notolepis coatsorum (assembly GCF_963971535.1). Taxonomy (NCBI): domain Eukaryota; kingdom Metazoa; phylum Chordata; class Actinopteri; order Aulopiformes; family Paralepididae; genus Notolepis; species Notolepis coatsorum. The sequence goes on along the minus strand of NC_140166.1, from coordinate 72,449,935 downwards.
AGCGTAATCCAGCACTGAACATGAACGGGGGGCGGGGACCCTCGTCGATGCCATCCCTATAAGCGATTGTCTTGCCGGAGTATTTAGACCTCGCCCGCACGCCGCAGCTCGGCCCAGACAACAAGCCACATCGTTTCAAATGGAGTGCAATATCGGCCGCAAGGCGTTAGGTGGCGGTATTGGATGTTTGCGATCTCAGACCCATTCCCAATGATAACATCAGGCTGGATGGATGAATTATGAAGGGAAATATCAAATAAAAGAAATAACGATGAAAACCCGAATTCTCTGGTTTGGCGCCCAACGTTCGGCGAGATAACCCGAAATATGTCAGGTCTGGCGTCCATTGTGTTAAGAATCAGATATAATTTTTTTAGACATTCTTTGAGAAACAAGTAGTAGTACCTATTACTGGTGAACCTCACGTGTGATCCTTCACGCCCAATCCACTGCATTTGTGTTGGGTCAGATACATCAAAATATCATTAAAAAAGGGGTGGATTTCAACCACAGTAAAATGCTAACCAAAATAAATCTAGTTTTTAGATTTGTTTAGTAAACCTTTGGCATTGCAGTTACAACTCCTGCCAACAGGTGGTGGTGCTGCAGCCCCCTCAGCACCCCCTCTTACCGCATCTCTGGCTAACATCAAAGTCACTGATCCTCCACAATGGAGTGATGGCTAGGGGTGTCACGGTTCTGATTCTAAATAAAAAATCGATCGAAATGAGCGCTCAGTTTAGAACCTCTCTCCACCCCACCAGCACCTACTTGCATGTGTCTTGCAAAAAAGAAGACACAGTGTAGCTGCTAGTTAATGAGCTTATCAGTAGCCTGCATTACTTTTTATATAAACAATATTACTGTATATAAACAACGAATACGTAGAACCATTGAGACCGCTGCGAATGAAAGCCCACTGACGAGATTGCATCAAGTCCATCATTAATATCCCATATTTTGTATTGATCGTGTGTGTGTCCGGGTCAGATCCAGTGCAAAGGAAGCCTTTCCAAACACAACTAGCTTTATCAAGAAAAATAAACTCCCCATTCGGTTAGTGAGGCTCTTCACCCTCTTCTCGTCATCAAAACAATCACTCATACCATTTGGCTGGAAACAATGGCTAAACAGGAAGCGACAGGGTTTATGGGAAATGTGGTCTTATCATGAGGATTAGGCTACCATTTGTTTCAGTTATTTACGTTTAGTCATTATCCAAAGCGACTTACAAGTTCTGTACAACAAGTCACCAGGAAGGGTACAACTCTGGCAGTGAGTGAGGGTGAGTGACATTGTTCGTCAAACAGTGTCGAACTTGAGTGCTACACTCTTTGAGTGCATGGTAGAATAGACATATTAGCATAGTAGTTTAGTAATATAGTCACAGTAGATTACTTTCAAATTGCATAATAGTAGAAGACAGTATGAAGGTTACTTTCGTTTTAGGTTTTTAATTTCAGATATTGATTTAAAGAAGTGTGTTTTTAGTCGAAAATTGGGCAGGTTTCGTCTAGGGATGCACCGAATATTCGCCCACCGAAAATGTTCTGACGAAAATGGTTAAAAAGGCATCTTCGGCTTTGGGCCGAAAGGGTTTTAGCACCGAAAATATATCACAGAATGTCAAAGAACAGGGTTACGTAACGTTCGTAACCTAAAGTGTTGTTGTGATGACGTAATCAAAACGCGGCTACAGACATAGCATGTGCAACGTGTAACATGAGCAGCTTGGCAGCTCTTCCTGCGTTCTGCAGCCTGTGATAACTAACTCCTCTTGGGAGTCGCGCTGTTTCTATGTAAACTCTGTGAGCAACGCATCCAATAAATGCGTCTTTAACATGTTTTATTTCTATTACCATTTTCGGCATTCGGTTTTCGGCCAACTGTTTCCTATTTTCGGTATCGGTTTCGGCCAAGAATTTCCCATTCGGTGCATCCCTAGTCGGCTGTCCTGACTGGTGGAAAGTTAATTTCACCATTGTGGAGCGGGAGAACCGAGAATAGCCAGGAGCTCGAATAGGTTTATATTGCTTATATCCCAATTTGAAGAACAATCAGTTACAATTAAAAACAAACAAAAAAGCTGAAATAATTACCAGAAAACGGAATAATTTCAGGTAATTAACATTACATATCTCTTGTTGTGGAATTAACACAACATTATGCATACTTTTGACAATAAATAAAATCAGAATTTTTTCTTACTTGCTTGCCTGGGTAAATAAAGGTTATAAAAATGTTTAAAAAAATAATATTTAAACCGATATTTTCCGATATCACATTTTAATGCCAATATCGGACATCCCTATTAGGGCTGACATTCGAATTTTTTTTTGGCAATCGAAGCTTCGGGGCCGAGCTTCGATTTTAATTCGAAGCTTCGAGTTAAATTTTTTTTATTTAAGACGAGGCCTATAAGATCTAGCCTATTAAAGACAAGACCTATAGGATATATCCTATTTAAGATAAAAACCTAACATATAGCCTATTTAAGATAATACCTATATATATATATTTTTTTTTTATATCTTATGTTGTGGGACTTGTACAGCACTTTGGTAAACTTTGTTGTTTTTAAATGTGCTCTATAAATAAAGTGGATTGGATTAATGAATTAAGTAGCCCCTTTCGTGACTGTGACGCAGCCAACATGGCTGTGTGATTTAATTCAAGGTGGATCGCTGTTGTCGTTTGAACAACTTCAGATTTCATGGGAACTACCAATCCCCCAAATCAAGAATGTTTAAGATGAATGAAGTAAGATTTTGATTATTTGAAATATGGCCTGTGTAGACTAAACTATGCACAGAATTATGTCAGTCTACAAGGTCCGGCAATGTAGACCTTGTAGACTCCACTACAGACCAATTATCAGTGAATGTTCATGCATTTTTAAGAAGGGCTACTTCCACAAAAAAACAAAGAACTCACCAAAACATCTCAGTAGCACCTTATCTAAATGTTCTATTTCATATATGGAGATTCATATTTATTTATGTATTGCATGCATTTCTACATTTTATTTCCTATTTTGTTTATTCATCCCAGTATCTTTCTTTCTTATGTGTGGAATTCTACAAGGCATTTACATTCACATTTACATTTAGCTGACGCTTTTATCCAAAGCGACTTACAAGTTCTGTACGACAGGTCATCAGGAAGGATACAACTCTATCAGCTGAGTAACAATATTCATCAAAGTGTTGCGTGTTACAGTGTAGGTTAGTTTATTAGGACAAGTGCATGACAGTAAGGTTAGTTAGGGTTAGATTGTTTTAATACATTTTTTTTTAATTTTATTTCAGATAATGGTTGAAGAAGTGCGTCTTTAGTCGACGGCGAAAGATTGGACGTGATTCGGCTGTCCTAACTGGGGTGGGTAGTTCATTCCACCATTGTGGGGCAAGGACTGAGAATAGGCGTGTAGGTGGTGTATTATGTGTTTGAGGATGATAGCCTTCAAACAGGCAATAGTGATGATATAATTTGGGCAGTGCTGAGCTGGGTTACTTTCCTCCAGTGTATTTGTCCCCCGGCCCCACCCAATGGCCCCATGCACACACACACACACACACACACACACACACACACGCACGCACGCACGCACGCACACACACACACACACACACACACACACCGAAGTAAAAAAAAAAAATTGAAAAAAAAATCGATATATATATATTTTTTTAACTTCGATTTTTTTTTAATGTTCGAAGCTTGTGCCATCGAACGAAGCTTCGAAGCTTCGAAGTATTTAAGACAGCCCTAATATATATATATATATTAGGGATGCACCGATATGAAAATTTGTGGTAATTCCATGTACGAATAAATAAATGATGATGATGATGACGAGTTTACTCGTTTTTATGATCGTTATTTCCTTTATTCGCTATTGGCATTCATAATTCATCCAGGAAGGCTCCGGGAGTCTGATATTGAAACGCCTCAATACCACCGCCTGGTGGATTTTGGGCCAGTTGCACTCCACTCTAAACCGGATGTGGCGCTCTGTGCATCGGGAAAAAGCCCCAGCAGAGCGATCTTGTTACGTGGATCCAGACAAACACCTCGAGTTCATTGGATCGCTTTCGATACGCAAGAATCAATATGCTTTCGGTGTTTATTGCGTTGTACAAACGGAAAATGGATCTAGCAGATTGAAATCAAATAATTGGAATTTTTTTTCTCCAGACTCATTGGCCACAGGTAAGAGGAATCTAACGTTAATTCCAGCTCGATTGTGCATTTATTTCATTGCAATCCATCCGATCAACGTATGATGTCGTACTAAAGAAAGCCGTTACTGACAATCAAGGAATCATAAACGACCCCCCCCCCCCCCTTTCCTTCACGCATGATGGAGCATAATGTATAGCGATCATATGCATTTGATTTTTTTTTATATAGCGTGTATAGGAACGAAACGCCAATCGATTATGTATAATATGCGTCGGGGCCTATAACTCGCGTTCTAGGAATTACTGCTCTACAGTCTAAAAACATACTTATATTCACGACGGTACTAACACGACAATGTATGAATGGAAAAATATAACGTTCCCACACCCGGAACGATAGATACCCGATGTTGAATGGGCCATAGTAATGTCGATACAGCTATAATATTTAAAAAGTTATAGCCCTGCAAAGAAGGTGAGCGACTCCATAGGGTTACAGCACTGGCAGAGAGTGGTATAAGATGGGCAAACTGCGTGGCAGACAATGTGTTAAGACAGGACTTATAGGATATAGCCTATTTAAGACGAGGCCTATAAGATCTAGCCTATTAAAGACAAGACCTATAGGATATATCCTATTTAAGATAAAAACCTAACATATAGCCTATTTAAGATAATACCTATAAGACATAGCTTATTTAAGATGATACCTATAGGATATAGCCTATTTAAGATAGGACCTATAGTCTATAGCCTATTTAAGACAAGACCTATAGCAGGGTTGGCCAACCCGTGGCTTGCGAGCCGCATGTGGCTCTTTGCCCGTCATGTGTGGCTCTTCCATCCATAATTATTTTTTTATGTCACTCATTCCATAAGGACGTAGAATAAACATTTACAGATTTGCATGTTCTTGGTATCTGAATCTAGAGGGGGAACACTGTACAACTGTACAAGCAAAACTGTACATTGGAATATTGACAAAACCATACTTGGTCATTTACTGTACATTGGAGGGGGTTGGGTTAGGACATTTACATGGGCCAGTTTCGAATTGCAGTCTCCCGTAGGTGTTCTTTGAGAGTGTTTTTGAAAGTGGGTAGTGATTCACATTCCTTTACAGCTTTGGGTAGGGCGTTCCACATTGATGTGGCATAATTGCTAAACGTGTTTAGTCCCTTGTTTGAGCCGAATCTGAGTTTAACATGATTTGTGGAGCTCCCTCTGGTGTTGTGATCGTGGTATTCACTGAACTTTGGGAAGTATTTTGACATGTACATGGGTACCTTGGTCGTGTAGTGTATCTTGTAGACCAGGCCCATTGCAAGTTGCTGTACTCTGTCGTCTACTCTAAGCCATCCTAGGTTGTCAAAGTGGGCAGGGGTGAGGTGGGTTCTAGGAGTAAGGTCAAGCAGTAGTCTGACCAGTTTGTTTTGAGATGTTTCTAATTTTGTTTTTAGCGCCTTTGAGGTGCTTTGGTACCATGAGGTGCAAGCATAGTCGTAGTACCCTTGTATGAGTGCTCCTGCCAGAGTCTTCAGGGTGTTCTTGTTTACCAGAGAGGAGATCCGGTACAAGAATCGAGTTCGTTGGTTGACTTTTTTTATTACATTGGATGCCATTTTGTCACAGGAAAGATTAGCCTCTAGGATGGAGCCCAGGTAGGTAATTTCATCTTTCCTTGTGACAATATTGTCACCCACTGTAACTGAGAAGCCATTGGTCTTGCTGAGTTTAACACAACATTGTATGAATGAAAAAGTATAACGTTCCCACATCCTGAACGATAGATAATCGATGTTGAATGGGCCATAGTAATGTCAATAGCAATAAAATTAAAAAAGCTATAGCCCTGCAAAGAAGGTAAACATCTCCATAGGCTTACAGCGCTGGCAGAGAGGGGCATTAGATGGGCATAACCCCCGGCAGGCAATGTGTTAAGAGGTTAGGCCCAAATTAAAAAGACATTAGCAACTTCAGGGGCCAGAGGGTGAGACCTATAAACACATGAAGGGTGCCGTGACTGAAAAAAAGGTTGAGAAACGCTGGTATATGGTGTGGCTCTTTGTGGTACCACAGTAATTTTTGTGGCTCTCTGACTGGTTGGCCACCCCTGACCTATAGGATATATCCTATTTAAGATAAAAACCTAACATATGCACGATATATCGGCCGCCGATATAATATCGGCCGATATGGTAATTTCTTTACACATCGGTATCGGTCCGATATCAAGATAGGGCCGATATTAAAAAAAATATATATATATTTTTTTATTTGTATATATATATTAATTTCTTAATTATTATTATTTTTTACATGGTTTGGTCTTAAATAGTTTCAAAATATCAGTCATTTCTGAAAATAAGTTACAAAAGTAAAAAAAATAAATTAAAGCGTTTTGGAAAATAGCTCTTTATTTGATTATCATAAAAAAGAGTTTTCCATACAGAGATATCGACATCTGTAAATATCGGTATCGGCCAGAACACCAATATTAATATCGGTTATCGGCCACAATTTTCACATCGTTGCATCACTACATATAGCCTATTTAACAGATAAGACATATAAGACATAGCTTATTTAAGATAAGACCTATAGGATATAGCCTATTTATGGGACCTATAATATATAGCCTACTTAAGATGAGACCTATAGGATATAGCCTATTTAAGATGGGATAAGATAAGATATTCCTTCATTGATCCCCTTGGGGAAATTCAGGAATTAAGATAAGACCTATAAGATATAGCCTATTTATAATAAGATCTATAAGACATTTATGATCAGTCTTGAAAGCCTGTTTGAAGTGTTTTAGTAGACTGTTCCATTCTCTAATACAATCATAACTTAATCACATCAAGATTTCACTGTCTTAGTGCCTCCAGACATTAAACCATAAACAAAACCTCATTGCATCAAAGAACTCCCGCTTGTCAAAGATAGTCAGTGTCAGGGAACGCCGTTATTCAAGTTCAACACCAGGAGGTGTCTGGCCATAATTCCCACTCTTATCTCCATTGATAATGTATGGGCCCAACCGATTAATCAAACCAATTAGTCAGTCGATCTCTATTTGAAGAAACGCGTAAATGGGCCGATTTTGATATAAGAGCAGCTTTTGACAAGACAAGACTAAAATAGTTTGGATTACTTAATGGAGAACACCACCCAAATCAAGAACTCCATGTTATTTCCATGGTCTGGGACAGTTCAGTCGGTATTTGTGAACATGAGTGACTCTCTCCATAAAGCCAGAAACCAGAGAAGTAAGACTGAAACCTGTGACGTTATCAGGTATAAAAACTTGAGCTGCTCCATTGACAATGAATGGGGGGCTGATTTTGTGGACCCACATAATTTATACCCAAAGCTTTATTATATAGTGTTGTGTTCTCACTCAGAAGATTTACCCATATGATATACTCATCTCTACCATCTCTCCCAATTATGTCTATGGAGCAGCTTCATGTCATCACACGCTTTAGTTTTATCCCTCACTATTCTCACTATTTATTCACTAATATTTTTTGGATTGTTTTAGACCATAGGAATAACATGTATGCATTTTTTTTTAATTGGCGTAGTTCCCCTTTAAGTGGGTGTTGCATTAAATGTAAAGATTTTCTTCAGTTGATTGTGCAGCATTTTGGAGTCTCTGAATCACTAACACGCACACGGCACTGGAGCCCGTTCAAGGTTCAGCTCTCTCCCCACAGACACCTGTGGCCTTATTTGGCGGGTGTTTTCTTCTCTAGAAGGCCTACGTTGACCCTGCAAAAGCGGATTAGATAGCCTATATGCCAACAACCCTATAACTTAGCCTGCAATCAGTTTGTTTAGTGTGGTTTTAAAATCCCTTGGCATCTGTCTGTTTATTATAGACCTGAATTTGAAAATGAGGAAACGTGTCACATCACCTGATGTTTCCACTTCCTCTGCTTTTCCATTGGTTGAAGAGTTGAGTCAGAGCTGAGACCTCTCCCCACTGGATATTGTTTGTGTGTGTGTGTGTGTGTGTGTGTGTGTGTGTGTGTGAGACAACATGAAAGTACCTTAAAGAGCAGGTTCACGTTTTTTGATCACAGGCCCTATTTGAACATGAGTACAGGCCATCATTTCACTGATCGCTTCAGTATTGAGACGCGCTGTGCTGCATCCTCTCACCAGGCTCCAATCCAATGGGGTGTTTTAACCTTCAAAAACCACGATACATCATGTCATTTTCCAAAACAGGAAGCTCACAATATAATCAGATGTGTCTTCGTAATATGTTCTACTGAGGAAAGGGTTGAAAACTGTACGTCATATCAAAAGTAGTGCTGTCAATCGATTAAAATATTGAACTTGATTAATCGCATGATTGTCCATAGTTAGCTCGCGATTAATAGCAAATTAATCGCATTTATTTTTCATTTTTTTATTTTCTACCTTAAACAGATCTTTTTCAAGTTCAAAGTTTTAATACTCTTATCAACATGCGAGTCAACAAATGCTTGCTTTATGCAGCCATTTAACACAAAAGGATGACCCTCATGCATTGCAAAATTCAAAACAGAGTGATGCACAAAATAACTTAAAAGAAAATAATAATTTAAAACAATGAATAAAGTGTGCATGAAATAATAGGGAAAAGAAAACGTTAGGAACTTGTTACATTCACCCACACAAGGGCTGATTAATCACCCCCCCCCCCTCTCACACACACACTCTCCCAGCTCTCTTTCTCTCTTACCCCTTCCTCATCTCTCTATATCTCACACACACACACACACACACACACACACACACACACACACACACACACACACACACACACACACACACACACACACACACACTTCAGAAACAAACATAGTATCAATGAGAGCATCAATAATACACCTGAGTGAAGTCTAGTAAAAAAGAAAAAAAAAGTGAAATGAAAGAAAACAAAAAAAAAACTAAAATAAATCTTAAAAGTTAATCCTGAGTTAAAAAAAATAGTGCCGTTAATAGAATCGGGCGATAACGCATTAATACCGCGTTAACTTTGACAGCCTTAATCAAAAGTTCTGAGTTTCATAGGCCAGTTACGCATGTAACTGGGCAACTTATAGCACAAGTCCTATGAAGCTCATAATGATGTACAGTTTGCAACAGTTTCCTCAGTAAAACATATGAAGACACATCTGATTATACTGTGAGCTTCCTTGGTCTTATCGTCACATTACTTAATGAGGCCATAAAATGTTTGTAAGCGCTTACACCCAAATTAGGTCCTAGCATTGCTAGAAGATTTGAACTAGAGATGGGGCATTTCAAGCAAAAGTACTATTCGATATTCATTTCACTGATCGCTTCAGTATTGAGACGCGCTGTGCTGCATCCTCTCACCAGGCTCCAATCCAATGGGGTGTTTTAACCTTCAAAAACCACGATACATCATGTCATTTTCCAAAACAGGAAGCTCACAATATAATCAGATGTGTCTTCGTAATATGTTCTACTGAGGAAAGGGTTGAAAACTGTACGTCATATCAAAAGTAGTGCTGTCAATCGATTAAAATATTGAACTTGATTAATCGCATGATTGTCCATAGTTAGCTCGCGATTAATAGCAAATTAATCGCATTTATTTTTCATTTTTTTATTTTCTACCTTAAACAGATCTTTTTCAAGTTCAAAGTTTTAATACTCTTATCAACATGCGAGTCAACAAATGCTTGCTTTATGCAGCCATTTAACACAAAAGGATGACCCTCATGCATTGCAAATTTGCATCAAATTCAAAACAGAGTGATGCACAAAATAACTTAAAAGAAAATAATAATTTAAAACAATGAATAAAGTGTGCATGAAATAATAGGGAAAAGAAAACATTAGGAACTTGTTACATTCACCCACACAAGGGCTGATTAATCACACCCCCCCCCCCTCTCTCACACACACACTCTCCCAGCTCTCTTTCTCTCTTACCCCTTCCTCATCTCTCTCTATATCTCACACAGACACACACACACACACACACACACACACACACACACACACACACACACACACACACACACACACACACACACACACTTCAGAAACAAACATAGTATCAATGAGAGCATCAATAATACACCTGAGTGAAGTCTAGTAAAAAAGAAAAAAAAAGTTAAATGAAAGAAAACTAAAAAAAAACTAAAATAAATCTTAAAAGTTAATCCTGAGTTAAAAAAAATAGTGCCGTTAATAGAATCGGGCGATAACGCATTAATACCGCGTTAACTTTGACAGCCTTAATCAAAAGTTCTGAGTTTCATAGGCCAGTTACGCATGTAACTGGGCAACTTATAGCACAAGTCCTATGAAGCTCATAATGATGTACAGTTTGCAACAGTTTCCTCAGTAAAACATATGAAGACACATCTGATTATACTGTGAGCTTCCTTGGTCTTATCGTCACATTACTTAATGAGGCCATAAAATGTTTGTAAGCGCTTACACCCAAATTAGGTCCTAGCCAGCGTTTCCGTTAGCCGGTAATTACCGGTATTTGACTGGCAAAATCTGTTGAAGTCCGACATATTTAATCTCTCCGGTCATAATGTCCGGTGAAAATAATTCCCTCTAAACACAATTAGATTATTTGAATTGTATTAAAATAGGCTAAAATTATATAGCCTATGCGATGAACGAAACAATCTCACCAAGCAGCCGGTCTAATAATGACATCCTGCTGTCAGCGCGAGCTGGCTGCTGATATATTTACGTGAAGCATGGCTTGGCAGGGTGCAGTACTCCAATTCAGCCATTGGCAATTCAGCTGTTGGGTGGGGGCGCTGCTGACACCACTGCTCTGCTCTGCCTGCTCCAAGTGCTCCATGCTTCACGTAAATATATCAGCAGCCAGCTCGCGCTGACACAGCGGTGCCAAATTTCTCAGTTCTTCGCTTGATATAATTAATACAAATGTCCAATATAACGGAATTAGTTAGCTCATAAAAATGTGATTATAACAGACTGCTGTTTATTAAGGTCGGGCAGACTGCCCACCGACACCTCAAGTCGGCAGCAGCAGCACGAAGTCTCGAGGGACTTATTTTATTTGGAATATATTAATGACTGATACGCAAAAGTAGCCTAGTTTTAAGTTAAAATATTATAAATGCCTTGATGATGTCATTCTTTATATAGGTCTATCAATTGTTTTTAAGCTCAATAAACTCTGACCGGAATTTATCCCATTTGTCCGGTAGATTGAAATCTACCGGACACTCAGACCTGCAAAAAAAAATTCTAACGGAAACCCTGGTCCTAGCATTGCTAGAAGATATGAACTAGAGATGGGCACAGGGAACAAAATTAACTTTTTGACTTACCAGCCATTTGGCTGGTAGATTTTAAAAACTACCAGCCAGGCAGATTTTTTACCAGCCAAAAATTTAAAATAGCTTTTTAGTATATCGCCATGTGTTATTATTACTATATAATACTCTCATATGCTATTTTCAATTAATATCATAAACAACATAAGGAATATTAGCATAATTTTTTGTGGACTGAAGGAATGAGTCAGCGTTAATAGTTTTAAATGCAAATAATGTATTGAAACATAGAAGTGGGGTCGGGGACACACACACTGTTTCAACTCACCACCCCCGCATCATATTGTAGTCTAGTCTGTCTTCAAACTTCCACTCCTCTCGAAACCTTTTTATATTTGAATATCAACATTATCTGTGCATCCTCAGTAATCCTCAGTTTACTACAATATACTCCTCTCCTGAGTCCTGACTAGTGACTTCATCGTCTTTCCAAACGCACGCACACACACAGAGAAAGGGAGAGTGCCCCCCCCCCCCCCCATTTCCCTTTCCCCAGTCCACACTGTCTGCTGTTCTCTATGGCTCTGCCGCTGATCAGGATTAGCTTGTTAGCTTACGCTAACATAACGTTCATTTCGGGCGATGTGGGCATAAAGGAATGGCGACGATGCAATGCATGTTAGATGCATTTGACCCGTTGTGAGAAGAAGAAAAAACCACAGACTTATTTCGGCTCGCAAAATAGGCGCACTGCTGTGTAGCTCTGCTCTCAGGGAACAAACTTAACTTTTTGACTTACCAGTCATTTGGCTGGTAGATTTAAAAAACTACCAGCCAGGCAGATTTTTTACCAGCCATTGGCGGTTGGCTGGTACTTATTTTGTTCCCTGGATGGGCATTTCAAGCAAAAGTACTATTCGATATTCACTGGGAACTATTCGGCCAGGGGAGGAAATTAGGCCACTTTACTCGCCAAATGCGAGTATTTTTTACGTTTGGCGAGTGATTCATGAAGAGCACTCGCCAGTCTGGCAAGTACTAGTAATTACAAAACAAAACAAAAAAATCATTCTGCAATCTTCTGATTCGCTCACTGGCACAAGCCGAAATCTGACTCCCCCCTTGATTCTTCCCATTGGCGCCTCATAATAATCCGACCATAACCAATGAACATCATCGTTGTACAGATGCGCTCTAAGCTCCTCCAATGAACACTCGTTTTCTAGAAGATGTCGCGCATCTAGGGGAAGTGGACAGACCACTGCGCGCAGACCTACAAACTCCTGTCACCGGCTTGACAACGTAGACAAACTTAGACAAAAACACATTGTGGATGAAAATAATTGCATGTAGAGTCGTCACTTTCGGATATCAGTGCGGTCTGACATGGGGGCGAACAACAGCACACGACGTTCTCCTTCGAGTCGGATGAGAATGACAAGTGGACGTGAGGCTAACCAGCATTAGCCGGCTAGCTACCTAGCATCAAGCTACCATAACGCGCATTCAACATAGTGGACTATACTGAGCGGCTTTGCTTAAATGCAGCCGAGTGACATTTTATTATTACCGGGTTTCCCCCCATATCACCACTCGCCCATATCCATATGCCCTTCACAACGGTGATGTTGTCATACTTGGCATTCAGAATACACCTGCTGAACCCCTAGCGTTGTCAACTTGTCATGAGATTCGGTTCCAATGTATTGTCATCATACAGCACAAGTACAGTACAACCAGAATACGTTTGGTATCCAACCAGAGTGCAAATGTAACAAGTCAAGTTGTTTTATTTAGCTATTACATTACAGTGAAATGCTTGGTTCTTTCACTGCCCAACTCAGCCCAACCTAGTCCAGCCCAGCCCAGCATCTTTCACTGCCTAGTTCAGCCCAACCCAGTCCAGAATAGTTCCCTCTTTCATGTTAACATGTGATATCCTAATATTTTGAAGAGTAGAGACAGTGTGATTAATACATGTTGTATGCTAATATTGTGAAGAGTAGAGACTTATTAATGTTTTATGCTAATAAATATTTTAAAGAGTAGAGACACGGTGTGATTTTTACTATGATTGAAAATCAATTTAGACGAAGACATACAAAGAAGTAATTATCACAATTAGCGATTTTTTTTGGCTGGTAAAAAATCAGTTTGTCTGGTAAAAAAAATCAGATACTCGCCAGTTGGCTGGTAAGCCAAAAAGTTAGTTTCCTCCCCTGTATTCGGCCATCACCCGCTCTTACTTTTTGACGTACCGCGAAACATTATTAGTGAGTCAGTCATTTCTGAAAATAAGTTACAAAAGTAAAAAAAAATATATGCTTTTTGGAAAATAGCTCTTTATTTGATTATCATAAAAAAGTGTTTTCTATCTATACAGAGATATCGACATCGGTAAATATCGGTATCGGCCAGAACAGCAATATTAATATCGGTTATCGGTATCGGTCACCATTTTCACATCGGTGCATCACAAATTTGTATGGTTAGAAACTGATCGGATATGCATGTATGTGCATTTGTGGTTCAGCAAACCTTATGTGACATAATATTTACGATGTCACCAGCTTCTTCCTTTGTTGTTTAATGGCGGCTCTTAGGTCCGGGACACATCGCCTACCTGAGCAGCGCTTGTGCCTCTTGCTTTTCACTTTGACACCTATGTCAAGAGGTTAGAGCAGCCACACAGCCTACGTTAACACTATGGTCGCCAAAAACGCCGTACCACGTCATTCCCCGCCATGCTCATTCTGCCAAAGACGCCGTACCACGTCTTTGATATCAATATTTCAAAAATCTGTGATCGAAATCATATTTCTCCCCCGGAGACTTGAGATCTACTGTTGATCCCCTCTCAACTCTCCAACGGTTCAAGAGCGCCATCTGGTGGCCGATCGGCGGATCGCCCAGAGCGGAAACAGGAAATGGAAGCTGGTGCTCATTTCAATTCGGTCCGATCACTCGGTAATAGTCCCAGGACTCGAGCTAGACACAACGGATAGCAATCCGTTACCAATAACTCGATAAACAACATGATTTGGACGTATATACTATTATACAACCTGGAAATGGATCGCATATTTCTACATCCCATAATAGGAATATTTCTGTTCCACGCTCATCGCCCAACGCTATGAGGAAGCTACGGTAAGATTCAGCGTTATTTTTTAACGTGTTCGATACTAACTGCTCTAATGATCATATCACCCACACTAGATGAATCATCTAGCGTTGGCCACGGAATTATAAACGACCCCCCCCCCCATCCGGTCAACATCAGATGATCAGTAGTAACTTCTAGAAGCACGTCCATTTGAAATTTTTTATCTCGCGCAGATTCCTATCAAACTGTATTTGATCATCAATATAATGCATTTGGGGCTATAAATCACGTTCTGGAGAAAGCTGCAGAAAACGATAAAAACATACTTATACGTTTAGACCGTATTTTAGTATGAATATGTGAATGAAAAAGTATAACGTTGCTACACCCTGAACAATAGATACTTGACGTTGAATGGGCCGTAGTAATGTCAATTTAGCAATACAATTTAAAAAGTTATAGCCCTGCAAAGAAGGTAAACATCCTCATAGACAAATAGAGCTGGCGGAGGATGGTATATTACGAATATAAGCCTGGCGACCAAAGTGTTAACATGTTAGAGCAGCCACACAGCCCATGTTAACATGTTAGGGCAGCCACACAGCCCATGTTAACATGTTAGAGCAGCCACACATCCCATGTTAACATGTTAGAGCAGCCACACAGCCCATGTTAACATGTTAGAGCAGCCACACATCCCATGTTAACAGGTTAGAGCAGCCACACAGCCCATCTTAACATGTTAGAGCA